>NC_137658.1:4905430-4972154 GCF_963422515.1 Blennius ocellaris | reverse complement strand
AACAAAGGCAAAAGATTTCATAAAACGGGGAAGACGAGAGGTGCACATTTTCTTTTCAGGCCGGAGAGATCAAGGTAAGAAAGGAGCACAAATGGGTTGAGAGAACAAAGATAGGCAGGTGGGGCAGACAGCAAATGGGGTGATATGAAAGGGGAGTTGAGTGCAAAGAAAAAGAAGGGCAAGAAGTAAAAATAAAAAACTATATTAAAAAGAAAAACACTAGGTATTGGGTGAAGATAAGTTATGAGATTTTACGCTAAAAGAGTACCGACATGCATCAAACATGATAAGGGTTTCAAGCTCATTGAATAAAGTTTCGTCACACAGCTGCTCAGCTGGAGATCTACTGAGCGGAACTCAAAAGGTTTTACTCAGAAGTGCTACATGAATTCCAGCTCCACTACACACCAGAAATATCATTTTACAGCACCACTTCACTCTTCGACTAGCTCGGTAGCAGCATTCAGAAAATGAACTATCTCTGATAATAGATCCAATCAAAAAGGAAAAGGACAAGCACAGCAAAAATAAATGCAATAAATGACTCCCATGCAGGGAGCACACCTAGATCCAGAAGTACTCTTGGTTTAACCTCCTCATTGACTGGTATGCAGATGAGTACTACATAGAAACTACTCCCACCCCACTAGAATCATAATATGTCCTACTAGGAACTGAGCAACAGTCAAACACAAGGCCCACGAGGCTGTGTTGCAAAAGATGTATAAAGTAGATACCGTACAAATGCTTGAACCACTACAAGACTACAAAAAAACCCGACAATATAGTATTGACAGTTCTCTGAAAAAACTGGGAGCTCCAAAGGTAAATGCTATTGATAGGGTAAATGGATAAATAGATGATCGCTCGGGCCAGATGGTGATCGCTTAATAGCTTCTCTCTCAATCATTAAGTGTTTGCTCATTAACAAACCTTTGGAGAACAAAAAGAAAGCCACGCGGCTATCACAATGATTCTGACAAACCAGTTAGTTCTCCATATGACTATTCTCAGGTGGATTTATTCTGAAGTATTAAATGCAAGAATTTTGCAGTTTTGCAGTTGTAGGTGTTTTTTTCCTTGGAGAGCATGACACTGCCCACATCCCTGACTTTTGTATTGATTAATAAAAGACTCGGCGCTTGAGTCATTGATGGCCTTATTTTACACTTGAAAGAACAAGGCATCTGATTTCTGTGCCACAGACATGATGACAAGAGTGGGTGGTGGACATGGCTGCAGCTCAATTAGAAGGCGGTAAATGTGGGCCGATGGAAAATCTTTCCTGGGATCCACACGACAAGCATCAAGCGATGTGCTTGTGCAGCTTTCACGTTGACTGAAACTGACCTAGTTGGGAGTGGAGACATCAGTCACGACTGATTGGTAAAATAACGTAATCTCACAAAGAACGAGACTCGACAAGTGAGGCTTTGTTTCTGTCTTTTCTCAAGATCAATACAAAGTCTCAGACGGCGTCTATTCAGAAACTCACAATAAAATGCACTGTGGGAGTTAACACCTTGTACAAAAGATAAGAAAAAAAAGCTTTGTGTCTTACACAGCTTCAGTTATGTCAATATGTCACCAAAATAATACATTACACCCACTTTCATCCAGGCACTTAACCTGCAGTGACAAAAATGTGTTTATTCTTCCAATGCAGAGGCTCACCCTGAAGGTACACTTACTTGATATAGTAGGGCACTTTGTTTGGGGAGATGGCACGCTCCCATGGTATCTGCACTGAACCTGTGCGAACACAGAGGGATTCAAAATCAATTTTGGAATAGGCATGTCATGCATGAAAAGCCATTGTACCCAGTGTCCCAGACAGCGTGTCCAGACAGCGTGTCCATTCAGACCGCCGTATAGCAGAGCCACTCCGCCGTACAACAGATGTAGCAAAGCCAAAGAGACAACTCTATTGTGTGGGGTTTCCACAGAGTGTTGGTTTGTTTGGCACAGTCTAATAGAATACGCGCGTTAGAGGAGTCGGCCAGACTGGGGGACTGCCTCATTGTAGCCGGTCTCCAAGCTGAACCACAGGAGGTTTCAGCTCAGGATGAAAGAGGACAGGCTGCACCACGAGAGGCAAGATGCCGACCGTACCCAACAACGCAGAGATGCAATGATCTATGTGATGTACACACACACACACACACACACACACACACACACACACACACACACACACACACACACACACACACACACACACACACACACACACACACACACACACACACACACACACACACACACACACACACACACACACACACACACACACACACACACACATGATATCTTCTGTCCAAAACATTTCTCTCATGTAAACGAGACTTTGTCTGAATGAGACTGCCTGTATCAATAAAGGTTAATGATATATGGGGAACTGTGGGTCGGAAATTTGTGGAAATGAGCGGTAAAGGTCTCGTTTTCATGTATTGGTGTATTCTACGTATGTGCAGAAGTGAGACCTTTTTATGGGAAGTATAGTTTAAAGATTATTTCTGGTAAATCTCTTTCTTTAAATATTTCATAAAAAAGTTGTGTGTTACTTTTGAAAAAACTTTATTTTTCTTATTTATTTACTTCTAGCTTCACCAATACAAAATGAACTAGTTTATTTTAAAAGTATAAAAGTCTGTCCTTGATCCAGTAATAAATACAGAGAAAAATGGAAAACTCCTGACTTAAACATCAACTTTGTTGGCTCCAAGATGAAAATCTAATCAGTTACATTCCACTGAAGCATAAATCTATAATCACACATAAGCATCATTTGCACCATTCCATATGCGTAATAACCCGCTGAACTCCATGCATGCTGGTGCATTAGCAACACACACAGGCGTCCACCAGACGTTTCTGCAGGGCGCAGTGGGCTGAGCTGGCAGTGGAGCAATGCAACATAAGCCCCAGTGTGCCATCGCTGATCCAGCGTGACAGCAGTAAATCTGGACGGGGCTGGTGAGGACACTGGAGACACACAAGTGCACACCACCACTTCAGAGTTGCAACGAGCAGCTTTTTCACCTCATCGGTTTAAAACTAAGCAAAGTGAATCACATCTCTGGCCCCCTGCTACCTCTCTGTGGCCTTTGAAGAACAGCAGGTAAAAGAAGAGACAGAATTCACAAATATGTTTCTTTGCTCAAATGAGAGCGAGGGCTGTTGTGATGAACCTCACCGGGGGATGCCCATCACCGCGCTGCGCTGGAGATGATGAAGACAGATGAGCAACGCCTGCCAGCTCCTCCTCTAACCCGCACGATGCGACACACTACCCCGCACACATGCACACAACAATTTAAAGTCATATTACCGCGAAACTGAGGTACGGCTACATCATCACTTTGCACGCACACCCCCGAAACAGAAGTGTTTCTGTGTCTGTTCTGCTGTAACTGTGTGGCCCGTGTAGTAGAGTGGATTGCATTCCTGTATCATGATGTTGTATTGACGTATGATTGTGTGTGTCATATCCTCTGTGAATATGACAAAAACGGTGTAATCGTCAAAATGTGATAAAAAGTTAAACCATTTCCTTCACATTTGCTCTACAAATAATCATAAGAACAATAACATAACTCAAACTGTAACAAACTTTGGAGGAAATCGTCACCCAAGTCGTATGGTGCTCGTTTTAGCGACCTTAATTTAGTGACAAGGTCCCTCAGTTAAGTGTGTGCAATTATGTGTTCGGACATGTGTAGAGCTACTTTAAACCCACATATACTGTATATACCTGGTGTTTTTATAGAAACTGTATTGACTTGTGCTCATATCTTTGCAGACTTATACCGAACTCAAATGCAGCAGCTACTACCACGACCCTAACCTATAAGTCTTCGCCAAAAAGTGTATTACTCCTTTCTTGTGGAGACTTGGGTTTTGTGGTCACCACAAAGATGAGGAGTTTTCACAATGCGAGTGTGTTCACAGGTTACGGTCCCGACAACAGTACTGAAAACAACCCCTCACACACGCACACTTTGAAGTTGCTGCCGCATGTTGCACCAGCCTGTACCATGCTGTGCCAAGACACCGTCTCAAACAGCAGAAGAGGGCGCTTACTTGAGAGGAAGTGCTGCGATCCAGGGCCAAAATCTCTATGTGCATCTTGGAGCTGCTTCAGCCGCTCTTCTATCGAACCCTGAGGACACACACAAACACACGCGCAAGGTAAATCAAAGGGAACCATGCCGTTTGTCACTCCCCACCAGAAATCCCCCACAATAGAAATGAACACACACAGACCACCTGCATCTGCTCCATTAGTTAACTGCAGAATGTAAATTATGCTTCCCCCCCCCCCTATGCTGCCCTGCTTAAAGGCCTTTGAAAGCTTTTGAAGAGCAGCAGGTAGGAAAAGAAGAGAGAGAGATTACAAAAAAAGAAGAAAAAAAAAAGAAAAATATTTTTGCAGAAATGAGGACAGCAGCTCGTGATTTGTGGTGTCAGTGTGTGGAGCAGAGGGAAGGCTGCAATCTCACGTGTTGTGACGAAATCAAGTTTGTGCACCGCCTTCGTAAAAACATTTTACAACAGTTATGTTTCCAGATAAATGGGATTTAGTGTATCTAATCCCGTTTTATTTGAAATGGATTGGATTTGGCGCATAAACCACTGGATGGATGTTGAAGTGTGTCCTCAAACAATAAGAGGTAAATCCACTCGCCGTGGGGTAGAGACCGAGGCAGAGAGACACAGGGGCAGAGTGACAGCGACTTAGACATTACCGAGGAGCGGAGGCAGTGTATAATAATGTGCATAATAATGTGTTGAAGTTCAATATTTTAAGTGCGCATTTCTCAGTGTACACACATCGTTGCACCCTCAACAGAACATGAAAAATAATAGCAATCTGGACCTGAAGGGTGATTTAAATCTGTTGAGACTAATACAGAGCATTGTCAATGTGCCGTGGAGATGTTGCTGCCAACTGTGTTTTGTTGTACAATCCATTTGTCGTACAGGCAATTTGGGCTGCCATAAGGAAGACAAATGACTAAATTATCCCATGATCGACAAATATTAGCAAATCAAATTTAGAAATACAATTTCGCTCTCGACGGAACAGCCAAAATCAACAGAGCACAGGATGTTGCGGGGGATTTAGCGCTCACCACTTTTAATTAAGAGAGAAGTGGGACACAGAGAGGGAGACAAAGGAAAAGGTATCTCCATCCTGGTCTCTCATTTCTTGTCAAGCTGCCATGTCTGTGCATCTTATTGCATTGAAATGAATAAAGTTGAAAAGAAGACACGGCAGATTGAGCTGGTCGTGAGCAAAGGCAGCTCAAAGGAGGGCGATATGATCCCCCCCCCCCCAAACACCTGTGTCCTTGATGCGCCATGTTTTACTCCAGTGATAAAACTGGAAAAGTCTGTGAAGAATCACAGATTTGGGAGATGAACATCTGCTGCATATAAGAAGTCTTAACATATTCTTCAGACTCCTGAATCAAAGACCGGAGGACAGACCACCTAGTGTCTGCTTTCATCAGCATAATGTTGCAACCTTTGTTGTAATCTTAGCAAAACCTGACAGTAGAATGATTTAAATCTGAAAGAACCTCCCAAATTCAAGTTTGAGAACCAAATATAACTTTAGAACTTTTATCTATAAAAAATAAAAGTAGTAGATTCATCTCAGTATCTGGTAAATGTTTGCAGTTTGTGGGAAAAAACAAACAAACACTGAACATTGCTGAGAATGTGACAGTGAAGGCAGGAATGTAAATTTAAGACCAGATTCAAAGCTCTCAGGAAAGGTTTAATTAAATACTTTAAGTCAGACAGTTCCAGGATTTAACTTGAGGAAACCACAGTCAAAATACAGGCAAGAGTCAAAACGAGGTAAAGCAAGAGACGCTAAGTAGTAGACCGGCTTTGTGTTCTGAAAAAAGTCAGTAACTAAATAGGACAGCTGGCGCGTTTGAACAAAACCCAAAGCTGGCAAAGATGAACACCCAGCACACAAATTCAGTACCGGAGGGAGAGTGTCAATCAACAAATAAAAATAATCAGCTGAGGGAGGTTGACATGAGGGGGAGTTGATGGGACGCCTGAAAAGATAAAGGAGGGACGTAAAGAAAAAGAAAAAGCGAGTAGGCACAGCAGGACGTTCAGATTGAAAGATTTTAGTAATCACTATAAATTCACAGGGTGTCGTAACCCCTATAATGGAAAGAAAGAACTTTCAGATTTATTAATTATAACAGAAGGACGGTGGGCAACTGATAAGTGGAAATTAAGACTGACAGATGTTCCAATTTGTATGCAAGTTCAATCCAGCCTACGCATTTTCAGGGGAAAAAAAAGTTATAATAGCTGCATCTGCACCAGACAAAGTACTTTGCAGGTTTTCAAGCAGAGAACACTTAGACTTGATCAGCCAAGACAAATGGCCGCCCTAAAAATGGATCAGCTCAGCCAGAAATAAACTTCACACGTCGGGGAGCCTATTGACAAGACAAATACACAAAGACAGACAAATACAAATACACAAAGACAGACAGATACAAATATACAGGGACGAAGTTGTACACTTTCACACATGACTTCTGCATTGATTTATCGACACACTGAATAAAGTCACCAATTTGCATGTTTGCCTCTGGATTGTAAGAGGAAGCGGGAGTATTCCTGGATCAACTTGGGGAGAAAAGCTCAAGAAAAAGCCTTTCATTTGCTTCAGTCAGTGTGGGGATCTGTATATATTTCTGGTCACTTCAAGAATTGCTCCACATTGGACCATTTCAGAGCCACAGAGGTGATATTAAAGCCGTAAAGAGTCGGGGTGCAGCAAAGTGTGCAAAGCGGGTGGTGGACATTAATTTCTAAGAATTGTTCAAGTGACACTAAAATCCTGGTGTTTAGAGCAGAAGACAGGCCGAGCTGAGGCAAGGCTGGAGTGGCAATTAAAGCATCATGTCAGGCAGCGGGAGAAGGTGCCATGAAGGTTATCTAATGGGAGCGGTACATTTTCACATGAGAGCGCTGAAGGCTGAGTGGTTTCTGTTGTGCTTGTGGGAGCACTGCCATGTCGCTGATGGCCGTCACAGTCTGTGTCTGAAAAGCACCGCAGCTCCAGTGACGCTTGGCAGATAATGCATCCATACATTCAGCTGAGCATTGAGGAGAGCGCAGGTCAATGGGTATGAGGCACTTTATTCTTAAACATTTTTAAAAGGCTTTAAGGGTAAGTGCCTTGAATTAATTGGAAAAAATGTCCTTCAGTTAAGTGTGGGTTTAAACTTTGATTCATTCAATGTAATTCATTCATTCATCATTCCGTTGTATGAAAAGACCAACAGTATACTGACTGGGTAATTCATTCGACAAACTATAAAGACAGTGGGAGGGGCATTGTCTTCACTCTAAAGAGCCTCTATTGTCAGTGTCATGAAGTCCACTGTCGGAAAAACCTGTATTACATTTCTGCACACAGCTGCGTTTTCATGTAATCACCAAGTTTACAACATCCCAGTTTTAATTTCACATGGGATGACTGGGAGGAGCCGTCACCTCATTATCAAGTTGATGGAATTAAATCGTGACGTTCGGTGCATTGTCATGCTGGAAGGAACAGTGAGAAGACGATAAACTCTGGCCATACTCATTGAGCCCGTCATTTCAAAGGATGATTGATCGGTATTAAGAGACTCAAATGTGCCAAGAAAACGTCCTATAAAATGTGCTTTACGAGTGTATGTCTCTCTTTAAACCTCCAGTTCATGTAGCCTGAGTATAACAGTCATTTACCAGTTCCAATTAATCTTGAAATTTGAGGGTTTTTTTCTAAGTCTGTTTTAACAAATGCTCTACAATTTTGACACACAAGGCATCAAGAGAGTGCATATGCATTCCATTAACAGCTTGTTAATGTCAGCTGTCTGGGGCAGAAGGATGATGCTGTGCCATGCATTTAAATGCAAATGGTTGCTGCTGTACACGAGTCAAACAAAACTAAATGTTGTGCATGAAAATGAACCCTAATAAGCAGTTTGAGAAAAAAAACCCAAAAAAAACCCCAACATGCTAGGATTCTGTGGATGCTCAAGGCAGGCTTTGGTCTTAAAGTCACATTAAACCCAAAACAAACGACCCGTATAGTGTGTGGAAAACAACAACCATCAATCGTTTTATACCTGCGGGAGGACTTTAAAGAAAACAGCTTATGCATCATCCATCTTCCAGTACATCGGAGTTAAGGTCACAAGGAGCTGGAGCCAATCTCAGCTAACTTTGGGCAACGAAGAAGCAGGACAGCTCTTCTGTCCATCACAGAGAAACAATCACAAGTCCACACCTACGGCCAATTCAGAATTAACAGGACAATTGTGTCTTTGGATGGGGGAAGAAAACCCAACAAGGCATAAGTACAATAAGCAAACACCATACGGTAATAACATGGAATGAAACCCAAGTTATTTTTCTGTCCGAACCAATCCTTTACTGTGTCATCCATTCCATAATTATACACATCATCGACATGAAACAAAACTTTACGTCCTGATTTTCTAATGTTATTACTAATCCTATATTAAGTCTGAAGAAAATGTAAAAAACAAAACAAACAAAAAACTGTTGCGAAGTCAAAAAGCTCCTTGAAAGGCAACGAGCGGTCACACAGGTATGATTTAGATTTCTCTTTGTTTTATTTCACTTTGCACTTAGTTAATGGATAAAGATAAACTGTTAACACTTCTAGATTTGAAAGCATTTCTACTGCACTTTGTCTAAATTTTTGCAGGTTACATCCAACGTCAAACTTTTGTTTTGGATTTCCCTCTTGGTTTCTAAAGACACTCTTATCATACCAGTGAGGAGGATAAAAGCATCATTCGTGTCTTAAAGTTCCATGCTTTTGGGAAACACTTAGCTCTTTCCGTGGATCATATAGTGGGTGGATGGAACTAAGTAGGGCTGTCACCATCTATTGATTTATTGGGGGCTGATGAAATCTGTCTCTTTTTGGCATTACCACAGGCCTCGACCCAGATTTCACAGTTTTCTGACTAAAACGCAGATCTCTTTGTTTACTCAAAAACCCAATTGTTCTTTAGCTGGGGTGCAGCCTTCATCTTTTCGTTTAAAGCATGAGTCACAAATCACACTATTTTTGAAATGAAGTAAAAATCAACTCACTATGATAAACTACTCAATATGTTGATCGTTTTCCATGCTGCAAACCGACCCAAATAATTAACCAAATAATAGTCAAACTAAGTCCCACGCTGCCATATTCACCGCTGATTTCAATCTGCAAATACCCACCGAACATACCCAACCACCATGTTTCTTTTGTAAACAGTGCAGCCTCGTCTATTGTCCAACTGTCTCAATTTTTTCTCAAAAATTAAAAGAAAAAAAAAAAATCTGTCCACCAGAAGAGCCCCCAGTTTAAAAACCACTGGTCAAAGACATCAGATCACAAATGTCTTTACTCTGAGGGGCATTCCAGGGGCGGGCAGACAATCAAGGCATATCCTGGTTCAAACTATAAATGCTTGAACCTTTAATACTCCCTGTGAGTTAACTGAGACGACATAATTGCTGGATCAACGTATTGATCTACCATCTGACTGTCCTCTTGACTGCCATCAAACCCTCTCAGCAGACACGTGAC
The DNA here is from genome assembly GCF_963422515.1 of Blennius ocellaris. NCBI lineage: Eukaryota > Metazoa > Chordata > Actinopteri > Blenniiformes > Blenniidae > Blennius > Blennius ocellaris. The sequence goes on along the minus strand of NC_137658.1, from coordinate 4,962,511 downwards.
CCTTTGCTCACCTGTGAAAGCACATCATTGTCCTTAATGAGTTCAGAAAGAAGTGAGTAAAAAGAAAAAAAAAACAGTCAGAAGTCAGAGGGGCGAGCGCCATAATGCTCACATAACACACAGAGAATCGCTCTCCGATGCCCTCCTTGAATCTGACTGCAGCTGCTGACAATGTCAAAGATTCAGCATGGGCCCCCGCAGCAATGTCTACCTGAAGCACTTTCCATCTGCTGTTGAGATGCTCCAGGGCGCGTGCGTTCTCCATCGACAAGTGGACATCAGAGATCGCCAGCTGGTGGGCAAGATCGTTGATGTGCTTCACCCCCTCCTTCACCTGGGTCAGCTCCTCCTTAAATAACTGCAGGAGAACGAGCGGGAGGGGAGGTGGATGGAAAAGGCGAAGAAAATACATTAAAGGCAAAATATAATAAATAGAGAAAAGGTCAGATGAAGTGAGAGGGCAGGTCAGAAATATCAACTCGACTCAAGTAAAATAAAATAAAACAGAAATCAGTTTAGATGCAACATAAAACCGAGGTCACAGAAACCTCCACTCATGGTAAATTAGATCTGTAAATAATCTGAAACCAGAAAAATAAACACAGGTACCCTGTAATAACTGAGTGCAATAGTGTTTATTTACCGATGCATCTGTCTTGCTTGTGTATTGTATATTAAGGTAAACATCAATAAACATGATCATTTTGCAGTTAGTTTTACGTGTTCAGTTGAAGTTATGTTGAGTGTGAAAACAGTTGATTTCTTCTTACCAGCCACAACATTTGTTTGTTTGTCTTCTTTTCACCTCTGGCTTGAAAACGTATCCATCATCTCCTGTACTACCATGCGACCAATGTATAACATTTTAGTCTACTTCTTATGTTATTCTAAAAATATACTATCAATGCTTAAATATATGATATATGTATACAGTTTACAGTATAGAAGTGGACAAAATAACAAGAAGCAAAGTCTCAACACCAGGACAATTTAAAAATAATTCACTTGAGCGCACCATTAAAAATAAAATGTGCTGCAATTGAGTCAAATCAAGTGCATAGAGATAACTATAATGGATCACCAACTGTAGCTGGAATTATTTAAAAAGCCAAAAAAATTAAATAAAATCCCAACAGTTTTTCCATAGTGCAATGATGTGAAATTCACGAAATGTTCTGGTGGCTACAGTAAATGACACAGCCAGGCAACAAAAACAACCATTAGAGACCTCAAGCAACAATCGTGGGTACAGAAGTAAAAGCAAACCAAGAAATTGGCGTTTATTAATGTAGTGAGGTTGATTTTGCAGTAACTGTACTTTACTTGCTTGTTTTTTTCCTGTTGACTTCTTACTTTCAGTTCCTACAATTGAACACAAATGTCTGGACTGTCTCTTCTTTATGCCTTTTAGATGAGCTTGTTTTCTGGTCCTTTTTTTCAACCTCAATGAGTGTGAATCAGAAGTTAACTATGGACTGATGGAAGCAGTTCTCCATACTGAAGCTGCAGAAAATTAATGAATTTAACAGAGATCAGGTATCAGTAACATTTGAATGCCAGAAAATTCTTTCTCTGTTTCAACAATAAAAATGTTGTTTAATACATAATATATGCTTTTGATTGTTTTTAATATATAAAATGTTATAGTTTCTGACTGAAACAACTTGTGATAAGTTCAAACACAATCTGTGTCATTCACGATTAAGCTTATCCTTTAGAATCAGTGTGATAAATAGGAAAACAGAGGAGTCTGTCTTTAAATTTTGATATTTAATACTGACAGGGATGGTGATCATTGATTGATCACTGATCACCTCTTACTCTCAGCTTATCCACAATTGTGATCAAATATTAAGAACTGTGGCATTACTGACAAACAATGTTCAAAGAAAAAGGAAAAACTACTTTCTTTTAACCTTTATGCTTGATTACATTTGAGAATCTGTATTTGTTTTTCTTTTCGTTTATGAGGTCTGGACCCCTCTTGGTTGTTGTCCTCCCACATTGATAGAATCTCCACAAATGGCATAAACATAAAAGATAAAAGAAAATAAGAATATCTTATCACAGGATTTGTTGTGTATTTGTCGACTGCTTTTTTCTTGTATGTAGAAATCATCTATCATAATAAAAAACATTGTGACAGGCAATTTTATCATTCCCTAATGCTTTCATACCGACAGATTCATCCACTAATTGATGTTGGAAGTAGTAATTAGTTGCCGCTGCACATGTGCATTAAAATAAATGTGCCTTATGTGGGTTTTTCATTGTGGGATTCCACATGGCAGCTTCTGTGCGCACATCAGTGGTTCAGCGTACCAGAGTGACTGTTGGAGCACATATAAGGCCAGCTGACAAGACCGCCTTCAAGAATGAGCGGAACATGTGGCGACTGTGACAGGACGGAGTCGAAACAGTGGTATGATTATTGTGAAGTGGCCTCCGTTGTATAATAAATGTTGTCATACAATTACAGGCAGCGGCGGCAGCGGCACTCCATAATGATGAAACCAGTGACCCGCCATTTGTTCAACCACATCTACTATTCAGGGGAGGATTGTAGCCTCTGCCATTTCATCGCGTCATTCTGAAGTGTTACGTCCTTGTCATCATCCGTCAGATCACAGCCGCTCCGACAGGCATGTGTACACCAGCAACCAAAACAAGCAAAAACAACCCCTGATAGAGATCGCACTTATGCGCGGGTAACATAGCATTGTCGTGTTTTTGTGATTAAAATAAATAAATGAAAAATAACAGGCTGCTCAGAGGACACAATTAGGTTATTCCAAAGGTAAAGCAATTTGTATCAAGATTCATGTCGGCCTGTCTGCATGCGGACATCTGTGAGCCTCAGATAAAGAGAATAAACAGACAGAATGAGAGTGCATGCTCTGCAGTGTGATGTGTGTGTCTCCACCTTGGTAGCGTCTATGTGGTCCTGCAGAGAGTCGATGAAGAGGTCTCCGACCGGCTCCCAGGCGTCCCTCACGCCCTCCGCCTGCTCCAGGGCCCCCGCCAGCTCATCCATGGCCGCTTGGATCTGAAGAAGACGCTCCAACGTCCTCTCCATGTGTCTGGAAAGCCAATTCCTTGGTGTTACAGCCATTTAAATATTGCAGCAATGTGAGCAATAGTCCTTGTTTATCAAAAGATACAGGATTAAAAATACAACCTTTCATTCAAGATCTTCAGTTTTATGTTGTCAGTTCACAATTGCTATTGTTCATTATTAGTATAAATACCTTATTTCTGCAATTAGTGTCTCTATTATGAAATAACACAATATTACAACTTTTTACAGTACTGTGGAACCGACTGATTGCTATTGTGAAATTTCAGATGCATCAAAAAGCACTAAAGTGTTATTTGCAGTCAAACTTTTTCGGAGGCGAAAACAGATGGCAAGTTACTGACTGTCCTGTTCCCTCAGAAGCTGGTAGGTTCAGCATTAACAGTGCTTAACCCATTTGAACCGAAACATTTGCAGCTCTTAAATAAAGATCATCCCGTATTATCATATCATCAGGAGCTTCCTGCTGCCGTATGCATGGTGGCAGTTTATCTTGCCTATTCTGTTACTGCCTATTTTTGTTCTGAATTACCACAAAAATCTAAGTGTTGTGCCAAGTTTAGCAAGATTGCTGAAAATTATTTCCAGCGGAGCCAAGCCTTCAAGTCAGTAAGTAGCAGTTGGCTGTCTTAGGAGTCGCTAAATGACTCAATCACATAATTTGCACAATTGACCAGGCGTATGTAATTGTAATGGACGCGGTGCAAAAGTGCAATAATGTTGTGAAAGAGCTGGAAAAGACATAAAGTGAGTTAGCAGCAATTGTATTTTCACAAGATGGTGCATTTAGATTAAATATGATTTGGGAGTGGACATTTTTGACGGCAGCAGTTCCAACAAAAGTCTCTATTAACGCAACAAAAAGTTGCTTCATCCAACACTAATTATCACTCTAGTTGTAAGAGAGTCCGAAACTCTTTAAACACAGTGCCAAACTTGCTAAGTTGGCAACACTAGTTGTATCCCCCTCATGACAGCATTAGCGGTGAAAATCCTGCAGTTAAAATTAAGAGATAACAACTTTAGTAATGACTTATTGACTCAAGCAAACAACAAAAAATATGTGCACCAACTTTGACTTCCAGCTCACGAAAATAACTTCCAACTGCACCTAATGACGTTTGACTCGCAATCTTTTCAAGTAACCACTTGTTTTTTTGTTCAAGCTCTAGTAAAGTAACTGTAACTAGTATTCGGCAGCTTCCTCCTGCTGTCTGTCAGGTTATAGAAACTGTAATATGTGCGATGTACAGCTGCTACGGATCCAAACAAACACATGCTGTGTGAATAAGTGAATACCACTGTAACACTTCTACTTTTGCAATAAGGGAGAAAGCGACAGTGAAGTGAAAGAGCTCTTTTCATACTGCTTCTGGCACAGTGCCGTACCGTCGTTGGAGCTGCTGTCTCTCTCTACCCTGCTCACCCATCCAAACAGTTGGAACACCAGCAAAATCCAAATAATTCACTAAACTCCTGCTTGTGGAAGGAGCTCCGAATCAATCCTGAACAAACGCAGTCATCCTGAAAACAACATGCAAGTTGTCTGACAACAAATACCTTTTTAATTGCCGACAGTGTCCGTGAAGCATTATTGGAGACGTCTGCGGCTTTCTGCATGCCTGTAGTGAGTCTTTGCTGCTCTAATGCCGTTTCTTCTCAGAGTAATTAGTTCATACATCAATTTCTTTGAAGAACAGATTGCATGTAGATTATAGAACATCTTCCCACGACTAACTTGATTCGGCTCAACCTAATGAGTGAATCACTAATTGGACTGACCCACGCAGTGCTGTCATCTCGGCTAATTCGCCACAACAACGCTGCAATAATACAGCTGTGTACACGCCGATATGACAGACCTGCCTGAGGAAATTAACTCAAGTGTTTCCCATGTGACTCCCATGTGAGTAAATTTCTGAATGAATACCTAATAATTGTATTAAATCACTAATAAATCAGCAACTTGCATAACACGAGTGTAAATACTAATGATGGGAAATGAACATGTAAAAAATGATTAAAATAGACATACATTTTAATCAGAAGAGGGTTGAAGACTTTTTTTTTCCTTCCATTTTTACATATTTATGACATCGTTAAATCCAGGCATATGTGGGTTTTTATTTATGAGCTACTACTACCAGAGTCCAAAATCCCAAAAGTGAAATCCTTGATGAACTTCTTAGAGAAATCATCAGTATCAAATCAGTCCTACTGAAGGATAAATTACCCATGTGAATGGCATTTTATCAAGTTTGATATCATAAATTTTTTACTATGGGGGCCTTGATTTATGTGCAACCTTTTACTGTTGTATGCTGTGAAGATGAATCTGTGGATTTGTGAGATGATTAATGGAGCCGATTTGAAGAAAACACAAAAAAAAGCCAAGTTCGTCTGCATTAATTTGTAGTCTTCTAATCTTGCGCTTATCTCTTGGGGCCGCAATTAATTATTCAAATAACAGCAAGTTCAAAGTGTGAATGTATCTTTGGTGAAGCCTATAACAAGTCATACATATCTGAAAAATGTGACAAGACGTCAGATAAAAGCATCAGAGTATATTTTTCCTTGAAATGTGGCGGAATAAACTTGAAGCAAAAATGAAGAAAAATGCAACAAGAGTGGATCCATTTTTTTTTTCATTCAGATAGCCACACCTCATCTCCACAAGTGGCTTTGAATCGAACAAAGGACACTGACCTGTGGCGGTCCACACAGCGGGCCGTCAGTTTCTCCCACAGGTCGCTCGCCACATTCGCCTGCTTCCATACCGAGCGGCTCACGTTCAAGATCCGCCGCCGTGGAGACACCTCTGTGGAGCGTGGGAGAGGTCAGAAAGGGCCAAGCAGTGCAAAAACATTAAAGTGGAAAGAAGACAATAAAAAATGACAGTGAAAAAAAGAGCAGGGGTTAGACGTCACTCGAGAAAAGAATCATTGTTTGAGAAAGGATGGTGTACCGGAACACAATGAAGTGGAAGAGGGAAAGAGATGGCGAAGGCGGTGGTGGTGGGGGGGGTGAAAACAAGTTTTGAGTACACAGTGAGGTAGATTGCTTCAGTATTTCCCCTGTGAGCACCAGGAAGTGAGAGCCAAACATCACAAAGAGAACGTGAAGGTGGAGAAACAGACAATCGGGGGTAATATTGATCTAAGCAGATGGTACCGGAGAGCCACTGAACTCGACCTAATTGGTCCCGATCCGGATACTTTCCCCTTAAACTCAGCGTGGCACAAGACGACGGATCACTGCTAATAACCACTAATGGAGGATTTCACCTGCATGGTTTCCACCAAATGAACTCTGGGGTTCTGCCGAGGGGGGGGGGGGTTTGTGAATATGACATTTCGGCTGGCGCAGCAGTTGGCACAGAGTTTGCAGGGAGCAGACCTTTTCCATCAGTCAGGGTCTCCTCTGGCTCCTGGAAGGGGTGCTGAGCCAGAAAGGCCTGGGCGGACTCCAAGACGGAGTAGATGAAGGGCCCTCGAGACTTGACATCCTCCATGAACGCCTGCAGGGAGACGGAGAGTTAGGGATAAACGACGCCTCCGAATTTAAATTCCTCCAAGGGGCGCAAAGAAGTTTGTAGGGCGAGTTGCATGAGGTGTACTGAGAATGAGCCTTTTTATCGAACACAAAGTCGCGGTGCATCTCAGTGCTATAACTAATTGTTTAAAAATTATTTTAATAGACAACAATTCCTGTCAAATAACGTGTAAAGCATACCGAAAAATTGCAATCATGGGTCGATTCAAGCATCCCAAATGGCAATTTTGCGGCTTTATTAATCCATTACATTACTGCAAATTGAATATCATTGGGTTTTGAATTGGCTTCATATCTGCTGCTTTATAGCCAGCCCTCTGGGAAAATTTCGATTAGCCTCCTTCACAGTTTACACTAAACAGTGTTTTCAAAGAATTGATACAACAATCTCAACATTATTTGATGACGAGAACATTCAGGCACGGCCAACTGTAAATTGAAACAGCATGAATCAGCTTATATCAAACATACCTGAGTTTATTAACTACAAACTGCCCTCAAAGAACTGAAAATAAACATGGAAGTGTGCTGGCAAGTGTAAATGTATTCAGTGATTTCTCAAAGAATCTACAAAAAGGAGAAAACTATAAATGGCCGTCATCACAACACATAGGACAAACAATATTAGGAGCAAAATAAAGAAATGTATATCTTCACACTTATAATAACATTCTTTGAATCCTCTGGAGTGGGTTTTTTTCTTTCTGTATTGTGGAAACATATGTTGTGCAGACTGCAAATCCCCTCAGGCTAACTTCTATTTTGAGGCTGTAGAAATAAACCTGACATGACTTGGCTCATATTTTTTGGTGCTGTCCAGTGTTTCACATGTCCAGGCTGCTATCAGGAGTAAAACAACAACGACAACAACAACAACAGGGTCTTGGAACTTGTGTTATCATGTTGCAGTGATGATTTTTTTTGGGGGGGAGGGCTGATAAAAGACGTGAGGTGTTACCACAGTGTGATATCGACTTTCATGTTGAAGTTTGCTAAAAAAAAACAAACCCACACTATTGGGTTACTGACCAGCCGCTTGCAATCCACTAAACAGACCCACGATGGAATCGGTGGTTCAAAAGCTGCCGGAGCCCGAAGTAGTTGTTAACTGTACCTGCTCATGCTTGAAATATCAGGCTTTCAGAGGCAATTTTCACTCTCAAAGCTTCACAGCTTTCGACCTCATTTACCCACAAACTCAAACTCTAATGGTAACGGTGCCGTTCTGTAAGTTGCCAACCAAGTATCGAGGCCACCTGAGGTATAATGTCTTACTGAAAACGATGTCGGCACTTTGACGAGTAGATTTAGGTATAGAGGAACTGAATCTGCGATTAGGAGACATCTCTTTCCATTACCTGAGCTATTGGCCCCCTGGGTAGCAATGGCTCTGGGTAACAGTTTTAAAAGATGTGTATTTATTTGAATCACCTCGGGCCATTTTGACATATTTTTAAGAAATATATATCTGAAATATTTCCATTTTTTTGTGACAAATCCTTTATATTAAATACATTGCTAACAAGGTGAAGCCGCAAATTATCGAGAGATTACATGTTTCACTGAGCTGCCTTCAGGAGCTATAAAATAGTTTTTCTAGATTAATTTGGCTCTTGAGGTGCGCACTAATCTATCTACGTCTATGAAAGGAGGAATTAGACGATGGTTATAGCGAGAGAAGCCATAGACCAAAGTGTGCTACAAGTTATACTTAGTGGCAATAAATGCGACTTTTTAGAATGTTATTTTAAAATCACATTTTGGCAAATTTAATTCTATAAGGGGGCTAAATATGTTAACTTCATAGCTGATATCAAGCCTGAAGAAAAAGGACAACATTTTATCTCGAAAGAATCAAATGTTTTAATCAAAAATTATAATAATCGCAAGGAATTGTGTCAGTGGTTAACCTTGTTTTTGTCTTCAGGCTAAAAACTGTAGTCAAAAGCAGTTTAAAGATAAAAAAAAAAAAAAAAAAAGCTGTGATATTATCTGTTCTAATTAAAGACTGAAAAGATTTAAAATCACTAAATAACTACACAATCCCCCCCCCAAAAAAAGAATTCAAGTATCTTAAATCTTTCAGTTTCATCTGAATCAAGCATGGCCTCGTGAAATCACACCCGAGACATAGCACACATGTACATACATACATATCCAAACACATACGCAGACTAAACCATTTGTCTGGCAGCAGAACAACAAATTACATGGCTGTCTGCTCTGCTCATAGTCGGCCACAGTAAGAGACCGAATCTAGAGGGAGCGCTGGTTGTCGATTCTCCAAACGCAGGAGGGCCAATTAATTCATGCTCCACTTGTCTACGTATGCAAATGGTAGACAAGAAGCTCGGCGTGAAAGAAAATACACACAGCCACAGCATATATATGAGCCATGACCCTGTACTTCAGCACTGGGGAGAAAGCTCAAGCATCCCCGGGGGCCATGAAGAAACCCAGTGTGTCAAACTTCTCCTTTCTTTTACACTAATCTTTGTTCTGTATAAAACATACTGCAGGTGTGAGAATTAATGCCAAGGATATTCCCCCTCTTCAAAGTAATTTATTTAGGTGAATCCAGCTTCCTCAATCCTCTTACGCTATAAAGAGATTACAATTTCAGCTAAAAATCTACAGTGCTGGCTGGAATTAGCGGCGTTGCAAACCACAGCAGTGACAGTGTTTCAGTGCCTATTAAAAAGTCCAGGACCAGAGCCCGGGAGGCCTGATAACGCCCGGTGAGCAGAGTTAAATAGAAAAAAAAAAACAAATGAAACGCCAGCAAACACCAGCCAGCACCGAGCAAACATGCAAAAGTGTGTAACAACAGGAGGCTGCAGCATGAGATAAGATTCCCAGCGCAACAGTCAGAGGAGAAAACTCCCCGTCTCCCCCTCTCGTTCTCTCACACTCCTTCTCCAAATGGAGAATTTCCCGCTCAACCTCACTTCCTTTCCTTTGCCCTCTTCTCATCCTCTCGAGGTCTCTAGTCTCTCCATCCTCTCTTTAGCTGCTTTGCTGCCCAAAGAGGAGCTGAGCCACGGATTCTCTGAGCCAGCTGTCACGTTAAAACTTTAATTCCAGCTAAATTTCACACTCGGAGGCTTCATCTTTGGTCGAAGGAACATTAAGAGTGAAACCTTCGGATCAGATTAAGATACACTATGCAGTAAAAGAAATAACGTATGGGGAGGGAATAGCTTCATTGACATGGTCTAAACATGTTGATGGCTTTACTTTTACGTCTCCCTCTGGAATGCTTCCTCTCAATATGCCTGTGACAAGTGAGAGGAAGAGAAATTTTCATTTTTGTCTTCTGCCTCTGCAGTTGGTACAGACACGAAATTCCTCCCACTGCCGAGATTCTCACTCTCCCCAACATCCAAACACACACAGCCATTCTCTCCCACCACGAAGAAAAAGAAAAGAAAAAAGCATTGCAGCCCTTCTATTACCACCTGAAATGCTTGCATGAAGAGCCAAGACATACACACACACACACACACACACACACACACACGCACGCACGCACGCACACACGCACGCACACGCGGACATGCACACCACCACACAAGTACAAAAACACACAAATGCATCACATGGATAACTATGCTCACACAGCGACATCAGAGTAAATCCACTTAAGATCAATAATTCACATTTTTTAAAACACTTTAATTCTCCATAGAAAACTGGGATACAATTTCCCTCTTTGCTTTGTCGGGAAAGTTTTAGAGCGGCCAGGCGCCTGCGAAGCAGAAGCGTCACAGATTATAAAGACATGCTGAAAATGGGACATTTCAGAAGAGAGGAGAGGAGAGGAGAGGAGAGGAGAGGAGAGGAGAGGAGAGGAGAGGAGAGGAGAGGCTGTCGCGTTATAGGATTAAAACAGGCACATGAGAAAGTTAAGAGTACAAGTACAGATGCTTTGGAGGAGGCAGAAGTGAAGCGTAGCATGAGGTGGAACACTTTCTTTTTTTTCCCCCCACATGTATGCATGTTGGGCTGATTTCCTGCTGCACTGTCAATACAAGTTTCCTTTCAGACACACTGCACAAGCTGACAGCACAGAAAATTGGAAAGAGGCTGTAGTTACAGAAGCAATTACAAGTGTGTGTAATGTGGGTGACTGTGTTGTGTGTGCGTGTGTGCATGCGTGTGCACGCTAGGATACAATTGCTTGTTTTTTTTTTTAAATCAGACACAAGCAAAAAAAACCCAGCAACATACATTTGTATTGTTTAGTCCTTCCTAATTGAAATTCTTATTTTATGGGCTGAATTTCTGTTTTATTCAAAACAGTTTCACGTAAGTTGTGGCTACTGTTTTGTTATATTATGTATATATATTTTGTTACACACGCACATGACTTTATGAGCTTCGCCCGACACTGTGCACTCTGGGCTAAATAACATGTCAATTAAAAAGATTTCAGTGGAGAAACTTTACTTCTTAAAGCCATCTCGGGGTTTCTGTGGCTGTCCCACTAGTGCGTATCATTAGTACAAAGGAAAGTAATTTATTTTCTCATGATTGTTCCAATAAGGAGCTCCTGACATAACATTGAAACTTTCAACCATGCATTATGCCGGCTTGTCAAATTGAAGCAGTCCGATTTAAAAGGGATTTCCACTCTTCCTTGTATTTCAGAAATCACTGAAGTCGTATTTGGTTCAAAAGTTTGCAAACGCACTTGGGCACCACAAGGGAGTTCTTCTCTTCTGGAATCGACTAAAGTCACATTGAAATGTGTCTCTTTTCATTCCAGCTCAGCGGGAGCAGGACGAGGTCGCAGTATTGAAGGTAAAGAAGCCCACAAATCCAGCTTATCTGATGGGACACCGAACCACTCGCAGGCCACCTCAGAGGTATAATCTCTCTAGAGGATCTGAAGCTGACCCTGGACTCTCTCTCCAGTTGGTCAAACCTCTTCTGTGAATTTCCTGTCTCAGATGACTGAACCACCGCAGCTTCCTCTTTTTAATATACAGGAGTCGCAGCTTTTCCTTTGCGCTTCTCCTGGATGATCTCACTTTATCAGGAAGCATAAGGACACTTGTATCTGAAATCTTAATTTAACTTTATGTTAATGACTATGGGTGACAATAGCAAGCGTAAACAATGAATGGATTAGTGCAGCTCCTTGTAGCCAAACTAACTAATGATGTGAGCAAATCTTATCAAATCTTTGTGTTTGAGTTCCTTTTCTGTTGGTTATTTTGTATCTCTTCAGGTAGACTAACCATACAAACCCAACTGCAGTCCTGGAGGTTTTTATCAATAAAAAACAAAGAAAAGCACTACTTGCAGGTATGCGGAGCCTTTAAAGACAGATGGACAAAACCATCTCATCTCCCTGAATGTGTACAGAGGGATGAACATGGGGACCAGACGGTAAAAGGATTAAAGTCTATCAAGTGTTTAAAAAAAGCAGAATCCCACAAATATGCATATTTTGTCTTCATGCATTCATGCTTTAGTAGACACTCAAAAGAGGAGACAAATTTAAAATGTTTCAGGCACAAGGTGGTTTGGCCACTTTGCTCCTAAATTATTGATGTTTTAAATTCCCAAGGACATCAGCTAAACTATAATAATAACAATATAAAGCATCAAAGTGTAAAGATCTTCATGTTGCTGCTGATGTATCACTGCATGACTCAATCTATAATTTTCAAATCCACTTCAAGATTTTTTTTATTGTATTTATCCATATTTTTGGTGGAAGCAGTGTGAAACTCTGCATCAGCTCTTCAATTGTTGAAGTGAAATACATTCTTAACACGCTGTTAAAGGTCTAAATTGTCCCAATGATTAATGTGTAACTGAACAAAAGAACCTGTCGAGTGGCTCACATCGAAGATGTGTAAGAAAAACGTCTCCACTGGTAATCCTGACAGGGAGAGTTAATGGACAACATTTCAATTGAACTCCCATCTCTGGAGCTCCTGGCTTTCCTTGACAGCAAGCTGACAACCAGTAATTTAGGTGAAATTATGATCCAGGTTTCTTTGTCCTTGGCATGAGAAAGAAAACGTTCATTGGACAAGCGAACGCATACAAATCTATAAGACGTCAGCGTTTGAGTCCCAAAAGCAAACTACAAATTGCTAAAGCATTCAGGGATCATTTGAAATTGTTAACATCTCAAATGTTAACATCTCAACATGTTAAGGATCCTTAATGTCCTCAGACACTTAATGTCCCGAGTGTCTGAGGACATTAAGTGTCCTCAGACATTGAGGACTCTTAATGTCTGAAACTTCAATAATGACAAAGAAAATGGTAAATGGGTTTGAATGCTATCAGTTTATACCTCGTGAAGACTAATTGAGGCCTTTATCGTGCGCAACTGGTAGCATAAAGTCCACAAAGAGCTAATGCTTAAATTAATTCTGAGGTTATGAAGAGACCAAAGTCATTTTATCCATTTGAAGCTCATTTTAATTGTAAATGCTTTGTAGCTACTGTATAAAGTCAAAATGAAATTAAAACTGTAATAAAATTAGCAGCTATAATTCTGATAAGTCTTTGTGGCAGAAGTGCTTTATTCAACTGGGAGTTATGGAGGCCATCTGATGCCACCAGTAAATACCAGCTGACACATTGATTCCTATGCACAAATCAACCTGACATCTTGGAACTGTGGAGGAAAATCCAGAGGGAGAAGATGCAGACTCCAAATAGAATGGTTTGTAATGGTTGCAGTTGAACCGGTTGAGGAGTGCTTAATCATGTGCATGTGTTGGACGGGGAGAAAAACATTACATTCAGAAAAACATTTTTGTGCTTTGAAGAAAATCAATATTTGTAACAATTAGGTATTGAATTAGTTGCTAAAATAATTCAATACGTATTTATTAATGTTGGTCCATTTTGAATTAAAAAGGCCAAATGCATAACATTTTTAACATTACAATTATGAAAGTTGGTATTTACAGACACCGAGCAATTATGACATGAAAGACGTCGGACATTTTGACCGCTGATTTAACAAAGCAAGAAAACAGATGCCATCACATCAGGATCTTCCATCATGGCCATAATGATTAGTCCTGGCACTGGATCAGTCAGGTCAAGTGAAACTCCCGTAACTCCTAATTTGATTAAATTATTGATGAAACAGCAGCTGGAGCACCGATACTGTCTTTTGATCCCGAAATGGACATCTGATTAAATAAAAGGGTTTGCAAATAAATTTATTTAATCCATTATGTAAAAGAAAAAGAGCTACCAAAGCAAGGTTATGGAAGGATACACTCAAACAAGAAAAAAAATTTTTGGGAGCATGACAGAACTATGGAGCCATACCGAATCAGATAAGAATAATAAATGACTTTTCTTTCAGGATTATTGAGATTTGAAATGCGACTAAGTGACTTACTACTCAAAGAAGTAGCGTTGACTTTGTGCTGCTCTTTGGCGATCCCAGTGCACACTGCAGTTCACAGAGCAAGCACTGGTTCCATCAATGATATCGATGACCGCTAAACTAAGAGAAAGTTCCCGCTATCTCATACTGACCAGGACTAGGCTATAAACTCTGTGTTGATCAATAACTATGATGTCTCCAACAAACGCCGTCTGCAAACAGAGAGCATCATATTCTGCTCTTTGTCTCCTGCAAAAGAATTAATCTGGAAATATTAAGAAAAAGCAGACATGCTGACCGTCGTCAAGCACGAGAAGAAGAAGAAAAAAAAAAGACAGTGTTAAAAAAGAACTCCCATCAAAATCTTTGGCCTTTCTCTCCAAGTCTTCACACACACTGCGCTGATCATAGCTTATGACCTTGGCCACAGCCCCAATCCATTTTTCACTTCACTGCCACACAGACACACATATAAGGCTTTAAAGCCAAAAGAGCCAGTCTATGATGTATTGTACATCCTGTATATATAAATATATATGTGTAGAATGAATACTAAATTGCAGGTCCTGGGATTTGAGGTTGGTGTTACCTTTGAGATGAAAAGGTAAGAATAGGAGATTACCTGGTGGAACTCCCTCTGGTGCTGCACGGCTCCCACGTCACCGCCTATGGGCAGCTGCTCCGACAGCTCCTCGTCCTTGGCTGTCAGCCATTCGATGATCTCCTGCAGGGAGAGCTGCAGCTTCCCGCTGTTGTCGGAGAAGGCCTCTAGCCGCACCCTGCCAACACACACACACACACACACAGCTCTGGTTTAACAAATAGTAACCAAAGTAACCATTCCATTATCCAACATGTAACTCTGTTAAAGCGTGATGTGTAAAACATTTTTTTAAATCCTGCAGGTACTGTGACGTATTCAACAATTATTTAAGTCAGATAATCAAAAACACATTGTAAAAAGTCAGCAGGAGAAACCAATATAAAAGGTACAGTAAACCAAAGAGCACACGAAATTCTTCTTTATTGTGAATTTGAATGAAATAACCAATTTAGATTCAACTCGCTGTTCAAATTATGTCCAGGCACAATTGTGAGAATTCACATTTTGGTCTTGTGGCATTCATAAAAGAGTCAGTACTCTGCCATTCCTGAGGATTACGCCTCCAACACCGAGTGACTCACTAAAAATCCCTCGTCACCAAGTCATTCTGGGCTCTGAGTGCTGGATTTTACCCTTGTTGTCTATAAACAAACACAATAGTGATAATTGTGTGCAGAAATAATTTACAACACATTGCTACAGCTGATGACATGGTGGCAAAGGTTCAGTAAGTCTGTCGAGCTGTGTGCATGAGGCAATCAATATTGACCTCAGGATCTGAATAAACTCCAAATGTGTATTGTTTTTAATTATCGGTGCTCATTAGCTCCCAAGCAAACATCAAAAACACGACATTCCTGATAAACTGATCTCGTTACACTACCTGCAGTTACGTGAGGCAGAGTCGAGGCCAAGCTCATTAGCAAAATAATTTTGGGAGTAAACATAGCTTACTAAAGACATTTCTTCTACTTGCCAGTGCTGTATGCATTGTGTGAGAGCCAGCGCTACGTGCTGCACCTAACGTCAGCACAGCAACTTTGTATTGCTCTTTTTGGAGAGTGAAAAATTTCCGCTTCAGCAACCCTGAACAAACTCATAATCGGGATATAATGCACATATTAAAAGTACCCCGTGGAGTTTTTGACCTCTAGTGGATCTGTGGACCCGTTTATTTTTAATGAGATGGCTCATGCTTTATTTGTCTTGTGCTCAGAGGTCACACAGGTTGCAAAAAGACACCAAGGGATCTATCAATGCGCCTGCACAGGCTAGACATGGGAGGACAACCTGCAAGTAATGATGTCAACCATGCAGGATTTAAAATGTTTTTCAGATGTTTTGACTGGAAGTGGAAGAAAAATGTTTCTCATTGATCCACACAATGCATTCAGGATATAAATATGCATTTTCACCTGCAGTATTGAAAACCAAACATGAAAGTTTGAAAACATCATTCAAGAATGAACTGGAAAGATGACATAAACTTGTATTAATAAGATAATAGTCTCTTTTTTAATTTTGTAAAAAGATCAAACAAGTATACACTTGTGCAGCTTTTTTTCCAGCTTTGGCCATTGACTGGTAGCTAGTTTTCCTCTCTGCAAATCACATATGTAGCCATCAAATACAATTCAAGACCCATTTTCCAAACAACTCATGGAGCTTGGAGATGATAGCAACACTTGTCTTGTCATTCTCCAAAATCCCTTTTGACAGACTGGAAACGAGAAGCTCTTTTAGTCTACTTCTGAACCAATTGTGTCCAAAATTACAAAGAATTTGCCGGTAAGTCTGCCAGCATCCTCACTGTAAACCGTATATGTGACACACGAGAGTGGAGACTTTGACAAGCGTGGAAGAACCAATGCAAGAGTTTGAAGCATAAATGGTCAATTTCCTTTTGCAATAAATATGCAAAACAGGTCGGCATCCGAGCCAAACCATCATTCCTGCAATCACAGCGAGTGCGTCAAACCTGCAGCAGTGAGATACCGCCACCCTGTCCATCACTGACACCTTCTGTGTGTTGTGGCACGCACAAGACAAGGTGAGAGACACAGAGTCAGAGGTGACTGCTGCAGGACTGCTTGGAAAATCCCGGGAACAAATAACACAGAATTTATCTGCTTACCACCTGCCATCAGTGTGAGCGATATCTCAGAGAGGCGCTGCACTTGTATCAGTGACACAGCCGGTACTGGAGGGGCTGGGGATGGGGGTGGTGGGCAGGGGACAGCGTGAACATTTCCCAGTGTTTCAATTACAGACCAGAAGCCGGCACTCAAATATCATTATTCCTGCACATCCCAATTTTGCCAGCACCGTCACATCAGAGATGATGAGTAGGAGTGAAAGCAAGAAGCTTACAAGTTAAGTGTTACTGGTGGCAACTGAAGATGAGGGGCGGAAATGGGCTGACACTCAGACGACAGTTACGCCAGTGCAACACTACGAGTGTTTGAATCTCATCGGTTGAAAAACACACATGTGAAATGTTACTCAACACGAGGTTATCGTCCTATACGGCTGAATGTTGAACAGTCCGGGGCCGTTTCGTTTGTCTCTGAAGCCACGCCATTACAACACCATCGTCAGCAATGCCACGTTAGCGACTGAAAAAGCACCGCGAGGCGACTTCCTGCCAAATTGAATTCGGCACAGACGAGTTGTGACATATGAGGGATTAGGTATCACTTCGGGGATGCCGGTTTGCAGGAAGGCTTGCGGGAGAAGCTCGGAGACTTTCAAGAGGAAAAAGATGGAAAGGTGAAATCAAGCTTGTAAGAGCACATTTCAAACTTGATAGGCCTCTTTGTTCAACCCTGTGTCAAAAAAAACCTGTGTGAAGCAGACCGTGGTGTCCCCTAGCCTCCTGTTGCCCCCGCAGCTCTGCTCGCTGTGGTAATTGAATCAGAGAGGAACAGTTTCTCCATGGCCCCAGCCAAACAGGCTTTCAGTCCATAACAGGTGCGAATACACAACCCGAACACACACTCACTCAGTGTGAACGGCGAGAGATTTCTGACTCAAGTCAGAGCAAAGCCTGGACCTCAGATACGTCTCAGGGAGGTCATCCATCAAAGGATGACCCTCGCACTTTTACAGAGGGAAGCGTCAAAGTGCTTCAAACCACGCAGCGGCGTGTCACACGGTCGTACCAAAATACGCACCAACAAACGCACACGGCTCACGGCACACTCGCACATCATGGCTGCTTCCATTACACACACGAAGGGTGAGACAAATAGAGCACTGCTGAGATGTAATGGAAACGTCGTCACATGGCGGGTTGCTGCCAAGAACAACTCCTGCCCCGCTAAGCTGCAGGGAGGCCAGGCTAAAGGTCTGCCAGTACGGGAGGCTGACTGAGGCTTTTTTGTTTTTTGTTTTTTAACCTCCCCAGAAACATCATGATATTAATTTGAGGGGTATTTATGGGTAGCTTTTTACTGCAGTAGACTCGGAGGTTGCCAGGGATTTTGAGTGTATGTGTCCAAAAAAGCAGCGAAGAGAAAGACTGAAACAGGTCGAGCATGTCAGCTCATCTGTTTGTGCAAAGATTCATTTGAACTCAATCCAAAACATGGCAGAACTCTTTTTTTGGAGGCAAAATGCTTGCGAGTATCCAAATATAGAGGACAAATTGCACCGAATTGTCGTTGAATCGTTTGTGGTCCATGTAGGAACAATCTTGGGTTTGGGCTATACCGTATACCATATTATACATGTTCTATATCTTTGTACAAATGTTTGCTGCAGAATCCAAATTATATATTTTTTTAAAAACGAGGGCTGAAAAATGGATTTAACAATTGTTTAACAACCCAATCCTCTTCAGACATTTCTTTGTTTTATTTGAGGACAAACCCTTTCTTTTAAACCTTTACATTAAGTTATTCCAAAAAGCCACTGGTGTTTTTGTTGGTGACTATTTTGAGCTGCAGATTTTGCTGCTCTCGAGTATTCATGGCCCCAGGACTACGAGTGTGAGATCTGACTCAAAATAAACTGCAGAACTCATACTCATGAAAATGTAAAAACCACCCGTTGTGTTCGCTGCAACATTTTGACTTGTGTTTTAAAATTGTGATCTACAGACATTACTGTCACGATAACATAATTTTTGCTTCTTATGATTGTTTTATGTGAGATTAAAGGTAGGGATTGAGGGTCGCAGTATTTTCAACAAATGTCTACACAGTGAGAAAAAAGTTGGAGAGTGACTCATCAAACGGGCTTTATTTTCTTAAGTGTGTGTGCGTTTTCACAGAGGCACAATTATATATGCGAGTTTGCAGCACCGAGTGTCATTTTATTGACATCATGAAACCCAGGATAGCTATAACAATGGTTAGTGGCGGTTTGAAAGACGCTTACCAGACATCTATCACCTTTTAGTTCCCCTTCACTGCTCACCAGTAACAATAAAAGAATCAAAGCAAAAACTCACATTTCAGGGATGATGACCACTTGGTGCAGAGTTCTCTTTACAGTTATTTACTTTCCATAGAAAAAAAATCTAATTAAAGTGGAAAAATCTTCCTTGAATTCACTATGAAGTCCGAGGTAAGAGTGAGTTTAAAGGTTAGGGTGAGCCCGGGAGTGGTTCTGGTTGAGGTTAAACTCAGCGGGACATGAATGTGAGCGATGCTGTGTCCCCTGAAGGTGCCTGCCCATCTGTCCAACACTGCTCAATAACAGCCACCAGGTTTGATGGCAACACCAGCATCAATCGATACCAATGGGCTAATGGGGAAGCTTGAGTCCATAGCAGAGTGCTTCCTGAGTTTGTCCTTGATGGAAGGACGTCCTGAACATACAGAATCATCTCTTGGAATCACAGAGGAGAATGAAAAGGAGCCAGTCCCACCAGAGAGCACAGAATAAGAAAGTATAGTCTGAACTGAGACTGGCTGTCAAAGTACAAACATATTTTCACACTGAATACAGCAGACGCTTCCCACCTTTTTTCATTTCCTGGGTTGGTTTCACACAGGGGATAAAATTGCACACCCAACATTATATAGACTGATCTTTGTTATGAATGTGAATATGGAGGTAACAACTGAGGCAACAGTCAACATCTGACTGTCCTTGAGAACGACACTGAAATGATATCAGCTCATCACTTTGCTAGCTGCGGCAAAGAATCCTAATCACAAGAGTTTGGGCTACAATAAAACCGGACTGCTGTTCAGTAAACCTTGACTTTCGCTTTTTGTGTGACTTTGTAATAACACGGGTTGCAATCGTGTGTATCTCCTCCAACTCTTGATAGTTAAATGTTCAAAATATACAATATGCACAAACAGAAATTAGAGTAGCCAATAGGAACCATTACAGACTTTGTGCTCTGTTTGGTGATTAATCAATGCATAGGAGATGTGCACAGTGTTACTGTTTTTGAGAAAGAGGAGCTTGCAAGTACGTTGCCTCAAGGCCCAGAGAATCCTCGTTACTCACCACCCTCCTCCCACTGTCTCACCTCTCTGTCTCCTTCTCTCTCAATTGCAGGGATGTTGTGAGAGCTGGCAGAGAAGTGTGACACAGCACTACAGCATTTAGTTGAGATTCAAAGGTGTCCATAAATTTTTTGGTTTTTTTTTTTTTCTTATATATTTCCCAAGAGATACAGGCCTCGACTCAAAATAGATTGAGACCCACAATACTTATTATGTCATGTCGTTACTTTTGGCTGAAAAGCTGGGTTTGGCTATATTTGGTTGCATTAATATTCCTGGTTGCATTTACAATGCATCATGGCTGCATAGCATCGCATTGTGTTTCCTCAGTATGGGAATGCATATACAGTGGAATGCAGATGGTGTGAATACAAATATAATGGCTGAGCAGAGTCCTTTTAAAAAAAAAACTGTTTTGCTGTGAATTAAAAAAACAGAAGGTCAAGCATCTTTTAACCTTGTTAGGGTCAAAGAGTCTGGAGCTGTGCTGCTCCAGATGAAGCTTTTCTATTTATAAATTATATGGCTATTTGTAGCATAAAAGAGGAGAATGATTCTCCCTCTATGTGGAATAAATACACTCATGATTGATGTGAATCATAAGAGTATAACCAAAAGTGGATATTTACATGAGCTTATTTTGGCACTCCATATTACACGGTTGCAGCTGCTGAGTTTTATCACACAGAGAAAAGAGCAACAAACTGTGTGAAAAAGTCATTGTTCCAGTATCAGTAAGCAGCATACTCCTGCAAACTGCTTCTGCTTTTTATTTTCATTCAACTAATATCAGATGTATTCTCTTTTGATCCACTATCTTTCCCATGGTGCACCTTGTTGCATGAAGGTAGTTTCCATATAAGCAAAGCCCCAACTGCATGTAAAGGTATTCAAAGGTATTCAAAGTTATTCCGATAAACGTACTTTCAATATTGGTTGTTTTCATGCTGGGGATGACCGCGTTTTCTAAAACAATTTCATCATCCCCCACATTTTTCACTCTGAAAAATTCACTTTTATACCAAGATTGCATCTTCCACGGGTCGCGATGGCAGATACCAACAACTGAAAAAACAAAACCAAACACCCTCCAAAAATAGATTTAATGCTTTTGAAATTGATTCTGTTATGACTGTGGGTTTTTGTGAGAGCCTTAAATACTGCTTAAAAATCATTGGTCTTATTGAAACTTTTGCCTGGAAAAGCCTGACGAAACACGGTTCAGGTGAAGAGTAATCATCAAGAAGGTGACACATTCCATCATCTTGTGAGGAACGCGGTTATCTGTGACTCTTCCGCTAAATGTGATCAATGTTCTATATTTATTTTCATTATGTTACACGACAGAAGAGAAGGTTTTAAGAAGCCATTTCACTCACTGATGGACTCATCTCAACCACCAACTTGCCACGTTGTGATTAAAGGTTTTCACTTTAAGAAACTCTTCATGTATGAATTGCAAATCTTGCAATCTTTTACAATTATGGTTTTGCATTAAATCTGCTTTTATCATTCTATATTTCTCTTCAGTACAATTTACTACCAACATTTATTTTAATTCAACTTCTATCCCTTGTGTATTGTAGTTTATCCTGCTATCAAAATGCTTTTTTAAATCATGATTTAACTAATAGTCATGATGATCAAACAACATATCTTTAAAAGTACTTTTTTTAAGTGTGCCTGTTCAGAGGGCTACTCACACCTCAAATGTGAACATTTGTTTACCTCTTCGTAATTAAAATTTAAATATCACTCAAGTTGTATTTGCAAATTGCCTATGCTTTAGACTTTCCAGCAGTGGATCCAAAACTAATCCGATGTTCTTTGTCTGCACAGTTCAAAAACAGCGTGCATAATGTGAAATGATTAAGTGACCTAGTCCTGCATTGATGCCATTTCTTGAAGCATGCTGCAGTGCACGTGTTTGGCAATCACCCATAAAATAACCACCCGATGTGAGACTTCGCCTGAAGTAAAAACAGACATGTCGGAACGTTATATTGTCCAATCACTGCAGTTAAATATCTGAGGGAAATGATGTAAATGGAAGTTAATGTCCATGGCAACCTGGTAAAATGATGATTGAGACAGCAGGAGATTATTCTTTGCCTGTTCATGAAGTACTTTTATATAGGAAATGGGGCAACACCATGTGCTTCTCAGGGCATATAGAAATACGTGGATGCACATCACATGTTCTGATCACAGATGTACTATACAACTACTCACCTGAGAAAGCTCCCATCCCTCACAGGAATTGAGCATTTTAAAGACGCAAAAATTGATGCGCCCCTCGTTGGGAAGTTGCTGCGTGTGCTGGTCTTTCAAATCGAAACAAAACATAATAGAACACTTTGAGCTTTAATATCAATAAATCACGAGGCGTGTTAGCAGTAAAATGTGAACAGCGTGTTCACGTTTCCAGCCTTACCCCGCTCTGTTCTCTCCCTCGTTCTGTCTCCTCTTTGATTTCATGCACTGCAGGGGTAGTGTGTGTCATGTGTGATATATTCAGGGGAATCCTCATGTGGAGGAGGTGGGGTTTTTTTTTTTCTTCTTACTGATGCTTTGCCTAAAGCATTTCTTCCAACCAACATCTTTTACATGGATTTGTGAGAAACGTACTTGGTGAGTGACAGGAGCAGACCAGCCAGCAGGGTCGCTTCGCACAACTAGAAACACTGTAAACGTTTGAATACACACATCAGCTGACAGCCACCGGGAATACAACTCTAACAGTCTTTCATGGCTGCACAAGTCAACTTTGTTTGCTTGTAACTCCGAATGACACCACAAAGTTATGACCCAGTAACAAACTAAAATCCATCTATCTCCTATACCAACTTCATCTCACTGGGCAGCAGAGGAGCTGACGCAGAGAAAAAGAAATCAAATAATATTTACAGTGGCTATTTAAACAAACATAACACAACTGCCTCTGGAGGCTGCCAGGGAAAACATGCAAACTCGACACACCCACATACTCCAGACCAACAATCTAACTTGTTAAAAACAAGTTAGACTGCGAGGTTCGAGGATGAAGCACCACACCACTGCGTTACCCACAAACTCAGATAAATTGATTAAACTGTGATGAATTCAGCTTGCAATCAGTTCTGTGAACTCTGAAGCTTCCGGACTGCTGTTAATCATTGAGTCATCTCGATGACTAACATGGTTGTTGAGTCATGCACAAAATACCTTGTTGCTGAGAGACAAGAAACTGGAATGTCTTGATCATAACAAGAGGAATGCCTTTCTCTGCGTCAGAGTGACCCATTGCAATAATTAACTGAAATTAAAATACCTGATTAAATTCAACTTCTCTTCCGTGGCTTGCAGAACTTATAAAACTAACTAATGTCGATTTTCCTAAGAATATGTAATGTACAATGTGTGGGTCTACTTTGTGCACAGTGGAGCAATGATTTGAGCTCTCACCTCACAGTGAGAAGGGTTCAAGTCAGTGGGATAGAAGATGGATGGATGGATGGATGTTTAGGTCTTCTCCATCCAGACAGGCTATTATAATGCTGTACATTTTGTGGAGAAGACTCATTCCACGTTTGGTATATAAAGGCATACTGTGTTGAATGCAAACGCAAAAATACAACATGGACGTAAAGAAAACCGGAAGAGCATGAAGAGACACTTAACAAGAACAAAACCTTTTCTTTTACTGTTTGATGTTGCACGAGAGAGGATGTAAAAGGTGTTATGGAAAACTGTGGGACTTGACTGCAACAAAAGGCGACAAATAATACATATGAGAGGCCACAACTGAAATGGTCAGACAATCCCACAAGTCCATTAAAACAAGAGTGCTTTATATTCAATATATGCATACAGACTTTGCAGCAATATATTCTGCAGGTTTGTTATGTGCATGTTTGTGTATAGCTTAAGCACAGATGTTTTCCACAGAGACGTTATTCTGTTTTATTGAGCATGAGGGTGTTTGTGTCCGCTCATGGAGATATGGATCTGCATGCTTATCACTGTTTTTCTGCGTCGGACCGTGTGGAATCATTGTATCATTTCCTCTGATGCTCATCTATTACATTTCGTAAAAAACAAACAAACAAAACAAACCCCCCCCCCCAAAAAAAAAAGATACCGTATGGGCTGAAAAACGCAGAGAACAAAGACTCCCCTTCTTCAACTGTGTCCAATGAGTGAACCCTTCCTTTGTGGGTTCGACTGCATTGCCAGAATAAATATCACCGCTGTTCTCTGACATTATTATGCCTCAGAGGGGCGAGCACAAGAAGCCGACAGGAGAAATATGTCACCAATATATTTTATGAAGTCAAAATCATGCCATTGTAATTTTTCAAGCTTTCTTTTGACAAAACGTGAACTATTTATCTATCAAAAAAGTATTTTTTGCAGCCTTGGAGAGGTTTGTTGTGGTGGGATGATTAGGCAGGACACTGCTAATCAGTGACTGGCCATTGATCACACTGACTCACTAAAGCACACAGTGATCTATGAGCATTCTGGTCAGTCAGCTGAATCCGACACTAACAAATAACCCCCCCAGCTTTTGTAAGCTGGAGTGTCCAATCAAACAAAGCTGAGTGTGAAAAATACTTGCCTGCTGCAGCCATTCGAGCCAAAACCACCAAATAAGTCCAAATACAAACACTTATAACCATTAGTCATGCTATCATTATTGTTCTGGCTCTTTATTATGATTGTATTTCTATTATTTAGATGAGAGCGGCTGTCAAGCTCCAATTTAAAAAGACAAGATGTCGACATTCACTTATTTCTTTCTTTGAGTTTTTTCTTTTCTTTTGGTCTTTAAATGAACACTTTCACATTTCTCTTTGCCTCTGTGTATTAATCTGTTTGCCGGCTGTCTGGTGTTAAGGGGATGTTGTATTGTTAATTGTTAGCAGGACACATATTTCTGTTTATGTCATAACCGCCAGGCTTAAGATTTTGCAATGTGCATTTGTGGTTTTTAAGTCTTCATTAACACAATAATATACTCATATTTTACTGTTGTCATTACAATGCTTCAGACACATGCACCTAAAATGCACCAAAATACATATTTAACTATAATGATTATAATAAGGTGCTGCTGAATGGGGTCATGCTTTTTATTTCAAGTTATTTTTGTGGATGTGTGGGTTTTCTTTTAAATGGATCTTAAACATACAATTAAAGACAGCTCATTGCTGCTGAGTTTCATCAAAATGCCCCACACTTCCCAGGCCTCTCAATGCACAGCAATCAGAACTCCAGACTGTGACAGCTGCAAGGGAAAAGAAAATCTCCGGAAATGGGGCTCGACTGAATCGTCATTCATCTCAGTGCTCAACACAATCTGACATGAACAAAGGAAGAAAAATTAGACTGCACAGTGAAACTCATTTGGCTTCTCATTAACCAGAAATAAAGATAAATGAAAATCTAAATTAATGCATGTATTGAGTACACTTCGTTTCAACCATAGAAATTTTTTTTTGTTTGTTTTTCATGCAAAGTCCAAACATGATAAGGCTGAGTTTGTAGTATGAACAAACACAGGTTTTCTATTCACATTTGCGTTTGATCTTTGACCAATAAAACCATAAAAATGCATGTTTGAGTCAGAGAAGACGTCTGGGCTTTATGGATTCAGTGGGCAAGCTATCAGACCTTCACAATGGAGGTCAATAAGTCACACTTTCTCCCCCTCTGGATGTCAAGGGGTGTTGTGCTGTATGTATCTCAGATGTACAGTGTTAAGAAGCATTGGCTGAATCAAATTGTAAAACAAAGAAAATTCAATGACGATGTGTTGAAAATAAACATGAAATGTCAACATGTACACAGATTGACATTAAAAAAAACTGACGCCTAGCTCTCGATGGACAGGAAAAACACGGGACACAGGAGCATATTAAAAAAAACATTTCGCCACAGTAATATTGTGCTGGGGTTCACAACCTATTTTCCTTGGGGATCCCAGATTGCCTCTTTAAAAAGTGTATCAGTAGAGATCAGACAAACATGCTTGTTAGCTCAATTTGTGACTGTAAACCAGAATTTTGTATATCTGTCAGTTTTTGTTCATCCTGTCTTGGGTGTACCCTGCCATCTGCCCCATGTCAGCCCTAATAGGCTCCCATAACCTTAACTTATATAAAGGGTCTATCCAGGATGGATAGTAAAACAATAAGGCAAACTTGTTGTGACAGATTAATGTGCAATTTATTTATCGAGTTTTATTTTACCTGTACACCTCAAACATCAACACTGTAGTGTGTTATTTCCCAGCAAATAATAAGCCTTGTGCTGCCAGGATCCATTCACAGTAATGCTTAAATGTTCTTGTGATAAAAATGAGACCTGAAAAGATACGAATTGCTTCAAACAAATATTTTCAATCGACAGTAAAAGAAAATAAAAAAATACAGCAAGTACGATTGCAAAAAAAAAAAACTGCAAATAAATACAGAAAAAGGTCACTCAATTTTAATGAAACACTCCTGACATTTTTAATGTTACATTAAACAATAAATACCACTTGACAAACCATATTAATATTTGATACTGAGAGCACTCAACAAGGTGGATTTTCTATGACGACTCGACATGATGAGCATTACAGTCACCGAGTAGCAGACCAAAGAATTTTAGATTTATTTTTGCCTGAATGCAGCATTGATATATGCAGCAATTAAACCCTGAATACAGCATATTGTTATCAGCAAATTGCCGCATCCCAACAATGCAATATGTAAACTCCACAAAGGAAAAACCAAAAGTCCCAATGTGAATCCACAACCTTGTTGCCATGAAGCGACAGTGCTGAGCAGCACCTATATACCAGGAGTATAGCTCGATAGCAAAACAACTCATCACTGAAATTAAATACTAATGATAAATAGGTCAAAAGAAGAGAAATGTGAAAATATGATAAAAAAAAAAAAAATCTAAACAATTTTACAGAGAGCAGCCAAAGTAAGGGACATTGCTTCAGGCACCAGAAGGTACATTGAGAACAGGTTATTCAAGATGTGACTAAGATGCGTTAAAGGAACAAAGAGTCACAGATGACCCACATAAAAATGTTCATCCTTGGATGATTATTTAGAATAACTACGTTCAGTATTCTTGGGGTTATGTTGCAATTTACTTGAGCTGTAAATATAAAGCATACTTTGCAACTGTGTAACTTTAATTCTTGCTGTCAGTTACTTCTTATTTCTTCTTAATTGCTTTATTGTATGTGTCCTGCTCCAAGTTCTTGTGAAATACTTCTGTGGAGGAAGAAATGTTAACTATATTATCCATACTTTGTTTTATACCTTCAGGGATATATAGCAAATGACACTAAAATACCAATAAAAACTATAATCTTTTTCATTTGCTGCTCATTCTTCTATAATATGTAAAGCTGAACATGCTATTATGATCCACCATTATGTTGTAAAAACAAAAGGCCCAGACATGAAGCCTTGCCCCCCCGCCCTTGCAGGTCTTAGTGTGCAGCGCAGCATGTAACCACGACAAATTTACAAAATCTGTCTCAAATCCTCAAGCCCTCATTGTTCGCGGGCTCTGTCGGCACTGTGTTTTCACTCCTTTGGGGATTGGATTTGCTCCATATAAACCATTCTACATGCCTGGGTACAGTAATTCGCATAAAATCTGATTTAAAAAATTTTTTTCCCCCCTATGCTAGTCAAACACTAGAGCAGTCCAAAGAGTCCAACATTGTCTTTAATCTGTGCAAACCACGTCTGATTTGTTCTGCACCAGATGACTGGTAAGAAGGCACAGTTCAGTGCTCTTCTCACTTTAGTTTAATTTCAGGCTTCAAACACACAGAGAGAGAGAGAGAGAGAGAGAGAGAGAGAGAGAGAGAGAGAGAGAGAGAGAGAGAGAGGGAGAGAGACAAAATCCCCCTGCGGTTTCTTTTATCGGTGTATCAAAGTTTGTTTTCTCAAGCCTGCCACCACGATTATATGTCTTAAAAGGCTTTAACCACCACCCAGCAGTATAGTGGTTGGCTCTCTTGCCTCAAAATGTAAATACCATGGTTCAAATCCAGTTGTGGGACATTCCATGACTAATTGTCATGCTTTCCCTGTGCATGTATGCAGGTTTCCTTTCACAAAACATGCATTTTAAGTCAACTTGCCGTTCTAAATTGAATAACACAGGTACACGCTGACCGAGCTCTTGTTTTCCCCACTGCCCTTGTTCATGTGCGTGTGGTTTCTCCACTGGTTGTGGTTGGAGCTGTTGTAGGGGGGCCTGCAGCGACACCCCAGGGCCCCGGCGGCCCCCTCGACCCAGAGAGGCCCCGGCGAACCACACCAGAGAGCCTCGCCCCAACCCAGAAGGCACCGGATGGAGAGTGCAGAGAAGACAGCCCCCCCCAGGCCCCGCCCCGAGGGCAGGGAGCCCCTTTGATCCTGGAGGTGAAGCCCGGCGCAACCTCGGGGGCCGGCTCCACCACCACCACCACCCCCAACCCAGTTGGGCCCGGCTGGAAGCCCTTTCTCATAAAAACAAGGTGAACAAGTTGCCTGTGACCTGCATTAATTATAAAAATGAAGTAATTGATTAAGACATTTATAAAGCTCACAAATGGAACCAAAGTCAGGATGAAATCCCTGACAAATGGCTTACATTTGCAATATTTGGCCTCGCCTCAGAGCTCATCCATCAGTATTACAGAGTAATACTGTGTGACTGAGCAAATAAATAAAAAGCATCTTGGAAGAATGCTGCCCTTTTCTTCCCTCAGAAATAAAACCACTGAATCTCGAAACGATCCTGAGGCGGCAGCGAAAGCAAAACTCATTCTTTCGAGCAACTGAATGATTGATGGCTGAATCCTTCAAAAACAGTCCCGAGCACACCTGCGACCGCGACACGACAACACTACGGATGAGTTAAGACTTTCACCGCTGACCTTGAACAATACAATTATCATTAACATGTAATTGGAGCTCAATGAGACCTGCAGGCAAGACAGTGTGACTCTCCTGAGGGTGGCCTCGGGAAAAGTGGGACACGGAACAACTAAAGGGGCTTCGCACTATGATCGGAGTTTCTGTTTCAGGTGTGAGTAACCATCTGAAAACAGGGTGACAATGCAGAAGAAACCACATCAGGACATTAGTGAAGGAAGAGTTAAAAAAAAATGAAAAAAAATAAGAATGAAACAGATATTGAATGAAAAAGGTACAGACAGATATAGCTGTGAATTGAGACAGGGCATTGTGGTAATGACAAAAAAAACAAAAACAAACATGCAGACACAAAAGCAGACTCAGAGGTCTTCCTTTGCCCTCAGACAGACGCTAAGCGTGGGTGGTTGGCTCTCTGCAGTTATCTGAGCCATGCGGCAAATAAATT
The DNA here is from genome assembly GCF_963422515.1 of Blennius ocellaris. NCBI lineage: Eukaryota > Metazoa > Chordata > Actinopteri > Blenniiformes > Blenniidae > Blennius > Blennius ocellaris. The sequence goes on along the minus strand of NC_137658.1, from coordinate 4,933,070 downwards.
CATAGCATGCCACTGAGCTACCCACACCAACCCCTGTGGGCATTCCCTGCAGTGCAAAACAGTGGGCACGTCACTATGAGGCACAGCCTGAAAAATCAACAATGCCTCATAGTGTTATCAGTTATCGGCTACAGAACATTTAAAAAAAATAAAATAAAATAAAATTGAACGGAAGATAGATCGTACATGACTAAGAGGCATTCTGTGAAAACGCTAAACTAGGTGAAACTTGTGATGATTCAGCAACAGGCTGTTTTGTTTCACCGCAAAAGTACACGACTGTGAGAAGAGGATGAAGCACAGCTGGTCGCAATCCAATGCCAACACAAACATCCATTACAGGAGATGAGACTGAGATTTCTGTTAAGTTAGACAATGGAACTGCTCGAATGCAGAGCAAGCTATTTGACCATCTGGCATGCATTTCCGATGGAGTACGGAGACGTAACGGCTCTTTAAGGCTGCGCTCGACCTAAACGCTCACATCAGCGCGCTAACACGCTCACAAAAATAATGTTAGCTCGCTCGCTGACATTCACCAGGTGTGATGCTCACAATGTGGCCACCTAGGTTAGCTCATTGCTATTCGGATGTTTACTAATTTGCACGAAACATTAAGCACTACAGTAGCTGACAGGAATCTCATTAGCTTAGCAGGTTTTAGCTCATAAACTCCACTAATGGACAAAATGACATTTTGACCTGATGATGGTGTGAAAGAAAAATTGAAGCGGGGCCTTGGAGTTCAGTGTGGGAGGAGAATGGGAAACTGAAGCACAAAATACACCTATCTCGGCCGATAGCAGCACTCCTCATAGAAAACCTCCACAATGATTGATGCAACGTGGTTTCTCTGGTCATTTTTATGACACTGACATCTGAATAACTATAGGATTACAAAGAAATTTGAAAAAACTATCTTGATAGATGACGACCGAGTGAAGTATTTAATCAGATTTTATTGGTTCCAATTATTTCCAAGTAAGTGATTACTTTTATATTGATATTGACACAGATATGCATCTGTGTATATTATATGCAATAGTATGGCAGGATCCATCAAAATCCCTATGATTTTAACGGCTGGTAAGAACAATAATCAATGAATAGTATAATAGAAATGTGGTTGGTAATCATATAGAGACTAAAGCTTATTTTGTCATTTAAATGTGTTCCTATTACACTGTCAACAACAGATTTGTAAAAAAAACGGTGTTTTATTAGAATGCTTCTTATATTTACTTTCAGCATTTATGAAAAATCAGATCGGACATCCACCTGATGCCCTGATTAACGTCTACTAACGTCTTCCTCACAGTTTGAAGAGACGCTTCAATTAGATGTAACACGTTTCGACCTTAAGCCCTCATGTTGCCGGCACGTAAGGTAAATATGCGAAACAAAGAAATGAAGAAGGAATCTTGCATTACAACAACTGTCCAGTGAATGAATTACACAACCACAAAATAATACGTCGTTTAACAAAACAATAGCTGCGCTTGGAAAATAGCAGAAATTCCGTGAATCCACCCACACGTTCATTCTATATTTGCTTGCACAGTAGTTACAGATGGCGGCGATATGCTTGTGGTAATAAATGTCTCTCGTCTATATATATATACATGCGTAATCATTCAGCTGTGATTATGACAGACAAAGGATGTGCTGATGTGGCCCACTTGTTTGAAGCAATTATCTCAGTTCTTCCACAACACATTAAACAACTTGACAAAGCACAAAGCACTCAGCAACGGGAACGGCATGTCTACATTTTGAGCCACTGGCATAAAAGCAGTGTTTTGCAGTTGGTAACACATGCTACACAGCTGGTGTTTGAGAGTGAAGTGGCCTACAGAGGACCGAGTTTGCCAACTTCCAATGTGAGATGCCAAAAAAGTGATCAAACCCCTAACCTTCTGTTATCGGCGCCGAGTCCAATTAGCTGAGCAACACTGTGTCAAGCTGATAAATTCTCTGCGCCACTGCCATCTGTAAATGTTTAGAGGATGCATTATGATTCCATATTTACTCCTTATCTTAATTTCTTGACTTATCTGGGTTTTCCCAGAAACGGGAGCATTTTTTTTTGGGGGGGGGGGGGGGGGGGGGGGACAAGCGGCGTGACTCTGAGGATGAAGCCGTCGATTAATTCACAACTTTTGTTCACACTGAAGCAACTGTCAGAAGGATGGATTGGCAGGAATATTATAAAAACACTTATCTCCACTGCAGACTGAGCTGCCGTCCTCTTAGAAATCCCTCCAAAACAATCATTTTCTATTTCTATTAGCAGCCATTTGCATTCCATGTTAATTATTGATCTCACCAACACTATTGTTGGGTAAAAGTCACTGCTAACTACCCTAAACCCCCCCCAAAAAATAAATTTAAAAAATGCTTCCACCTGTTTGAAATGTCTCAGGTCTGCACATGTCCCTGCAAAGTGTGGTCCACAAAGGATGAACATCCAGTACTTCCACCAATACAGAATTTTTAAAAAGAGGTTAAACTCTAATCCTGAGTCCTGTTCAGTCTACAGGAAGTCTCTTTGCAATTTGTGAGCGGGTCATCTTCCAATCACAAGGTTGCAAGCTTGATGTCTCATCTCTGTATGACGAAGTGTCCTTCAGCAAGAAATTGACGGAGAAACTGCTCAGAATGCTTGGAATGAGTGCCCCACATGGCATCGGTGCATGATTGTGTGTGTGTGTGTGTGTGTGTGTGTGTGTGTGTGTGTGTGTGTGTGTGTGTGTGTGTGTGTGTGTGTGTGTGTGTGTGTGTGTGTGTGCGTGCGTGCGTGCGTGCGTGCGTGCGTGCGTGCGTGCGTGCGTGCGTGCGTGCGTGCGTGCGTGCGTGCGTGCGTGCGTGCGTGCGTGTGTGTGTGTGTGCGTGTGTGTGTGTGTGTGTGTGAATGGGTGACTGTCACTGCTGAAGCAGTGAAAAAAAACACCAAATATGTGAACTCAAAACACTTGTGTTTCCAGTGAGGAAGCACTATCAGATGGCATTTTCATCTTTGCAGACTGAAACTTGCCCTTGTTGACACCAACACAGGTCTATGTCTCCCGAGCAGGTTTACTTATTTTTTGTAACATGTGTTGGTTGAAGTGTCATATGTGCCACTTGGATAGAAATGCCTCCAAAATGAAAAATAGATTCATAGAAAAAGAAATACATGGAAGAGAGAAGACCAAATGATTATGATAATAATTAGAATATTATTACTACTGTTGTTGTTATAAATATACTGTTGAATGAATCCTTAATTTTCTTCATCACTTTCTGCGTGTATGATTCTTTAATTTGTATGACTAAATGTAAACAGTAGAAACTGAGCAACCGGTTTAGTGCTTTCAGGAACTTTATTCTTTGCTTTCAGATATTAAGAAAAACAAGGTAAAAATCTACTACTGCCCTCCTATTAGCAGAAGGATTAGTGAATATCTGTGGCTGCACAGGCTTAACTGTAGATGTAATTATGAAGCGATGCATCGCAGACACTTCTGCTGCATATTGTATTTATATTGTAAAGAGCAGTGCAACAAGTTACTTTTCTCTGGTTGCTCTGTGTGCAAAGAAACAGTTTACTTTGAGGCAATTAGTAAAAAAAATACTTTGAGTAACACTGGCTACAACAGTAATTTGAAATCATGGTGAACATTATGCCTGCTCACTATCAGAACTTATCTTATTGTGAGCCTGAAGCCCAGTCTTCTTTGGAAATTAGGACTAAAGCACGACGGGAGAAGTTAGACTTACTTTCAGTAGGCAGTGGGAGATAATGTGGGACAGTTTAAAGGATAGAGCAAAGCCGCCATGACTTTCATTGGAACAAAGCCTCAAACGCCTGTCAATCAATGCCAGACAGGCCATTAAAAAGCTGGTTGTCTGCACTTGTCCAGCCACTGGCATTAATTGTAGTCAGACGTTTCCTCTGGACGGCACTCTCCCTCAAGGTTAGACAGCTTTTCACTGGAGCTCTTCCCCGTTCATTCGTTTATTCTTGTGTTCTTCTTTCCTTCCTGCCCTCCCTACTCCCCTGCAACCCGTCTCTTCCGTGTGATGATTTAATACCAGCTGTCGGTCCTCCCTCTCTCCCTCTCTTTCTCCCTCCATCAGCATCCTCCTGTATTCCTCTCCTCCTCCTCTCAGCCTGATGAAGTCAGAGTGCAGCCACTGCAGGCCATCCATAGTGATCTCATTACACGGGGCTGCAGGGGAAACTGTCTTACCCAATTTAACAACTATCCTTCCTTAACCTCCCCCCACCCATTTCCTAGATATATCAGGGTCAAGTAAGCAATTAAAGGGCCAATTGTCTAAACAGGATGCCAGTTGAATTGAGAAAGCAGAAATAATGCGGTGAGCCCTGACGGTTTCCAATTAAGCATCAAAGAATAACACAAACGCACTTTAATTGTTTTGCACTCGCAAATCTCTCGAGTGGAACTTGTGCAATGGCAGCATTAACCCATATTACATAAATAATTAATAAGATTACTGGAAGCAGTACTAAAATATGCATTATTGTGTGATGGCACGATATGAGACAATACTTTCATTTTTTTAATGCCAGAGCACCGTGAAGGCAGCAAGACCGGTCATTCAGAGGAAAATGGAAAACAAAGAGCATGAAAGATGAAAATAATGCCACACATCAGGAGCTTCTCCTCCCGAGTGTGATTTGAGTGGACATCCTTTTCGCCACGGTTCTAAGCACAAAAAGTCAACTGCCAGAGATATTAATTATTGCTTTTACTAAATACTATTTCAAATGAATTTTGGGGGACTGTGAAAATTATGAGTAAAATACTCTAAAAGGTGTGTCATCATTGTTAAGCTGAAAGACATTATTTGATATTATTTTAGTACTGTAACAACAACTTATCTACTGATTGTAAGACATCCGGCTTCCATTTTTGTATACATATCAAATAAAGTGGGTTTATTTTCCTTCTCTTTTTGAGCCCTCCACAAAACTACTTGGCCGAATAAACGTTCAGTGAACCGAGTGAATCTCTGCACTTGGTGAAAAACCGCTAAACTGATTATATGCGTCTTTGGGAAATCGTCAGTTCCCTAACAAAGTCACAATAAGAAATTAGCATACTTATGTCTTTTGAGAACAAAAACTTGCCAGCTTAGAAGTGCAATCAAGAGTTTTGTTACCATCAAGCACCGAGAAACAGACGGTGATTCACGTCACCCTAAACTCTTCTTTTGCAGCTATTTTCCTCCCCCAGCCACACAAACAACTAATCATTTTTTTTCTTTACCAACTGTTGATTTCAGTGGGATTGTCCTCTTACCGGATGTTGTGGGACTTGCGCTTGATCTCGTTCCAGCAGAGGTTCATGTCTGCGGTTTGGTGCGGGACGCCTCCTCTCAGTCTCCTGCACTCGGTCCCGTCCTCCTGCCCCTCACCGTCCACTGTGGACTGGCACGGCACACAGTGGCATCCCGGCCACGAGGGCCGCCCCGCAGCTGGACACACACACACAGAGGAAACCCAAAGAATTCGTCTCAGTGAGTATAGAACAGTATCACACGCTGCGAGTGTAGTCTCTCAGAAGGCACTCAGGGTACGACTGAAAGTTCTGGCTTCGGCAAATCCTGACAAAAAGTGTTAAAAAAAAAAAAAAAAGAGCCAGCAACAGATATCAGTGCACACTCTGAATCCCAACCGAGGACACGTAGGGCTGCTGTAGGTGTTTTGGCTTCTCTCTTTTGTTTCACAAAGATGTTCCTTCATTCCTTCGAATATTACCAAAATATTTCTCAGACCTAACCTCTGCACAGTGCCTGAAGAGATCTTGTGAAGATGTGAGCGCATGCACAGGCCCTGCAGGGGAAAAGCACTGCACCGTTTATGATTTCAATGAAACCAATCTGTGAGCCCTGCGAGGACACCAATTCACTAAACTCCACTCAGGAACACATACACACACAAAAAAGAAATCATAAGTGACTTTCAAGTAAAATCAATTGGGTTAAGCTGTTGTCAGTGTTTTGAGAGCAAGCCTTCAAAATCCTCGAGAGTGATACTTCCAAGCAGGATATCATATAATAGCTTGGTCTAACCAATTGGATGCTATTTTGGATCATTGGAAACGATGAATCCCATGACATCAAAAAAAAAAAAAAAAAAAAGATCCTCCACAGGCAGGCAGGCACCTTTCTAGATGAAAAACCCATTAATTCCTATAATGAAAAAATATTAATGAAGCTTAGAACATTTATAGACTCTTGAGGGAAGATCCTCTGAATCACTTTCCAGAAAGTCGATAATCACTCATAAACACACAGTCCACAATCCCACAAAGACTATTACTGTTACTTTCAGAACAACATACGAGATGGTTATGTTTTTTTGGTGTGTATCATGATAAACATGTTTTTTTATAATTATCTTTGGGGGAAAAAAAAGACATATGGTTGTGGCTCGGTTGATATGGTGTTAGATAGATAGACTTTCATTGGAAAGGTTGCAGGTACAATTCCCCATATGTCCGCCATCCATGTGTCAAAGTGTCCTTGAGCAAGACAGTGAACCTCAAATTGCTCCTAATGAATGAACGCCTTGCATGGCAGCCGCCTCCCTTGGTGTCTGGATGTGTGTGTGAATGGGTGAATGTCACTGCTCCATAAGTGAAATCCATTTACCATATCAGAGATTTATCTGTTCAGTAAATCTGAATGATATCCAAAGAAAAGACACAAAAATGTATGTGAATGCTTGAGAATATAAAAAAACCAAAACAGCACTCGCACACTGAACAATAATGGATTTACCAAATCAGAGGTGGGGTTGTTATCCCAGTCGAGGGCATAAGAGAGAAAACTTGAATCATGAGACACCAGCAGTTTTATCCCATTATTCCATTCCATTAAACTCAAGAAAACAAACACAGACAAAAAGCCTCTCTATTCACAGACTTTTAGAGTGAGGGGGCATGCGAGGCGAGACGTGAGGAGGTGCAATCCCCATGAGCTGGAGGGAGAGGGTAGAAATCAAGGAGGTAACCGACACACACACAAACACACACACACATACGGTATTCACTAGTATTCAGTGCAGGAGAAGCTTTTCCAGGTTCGGAGGTCAAGACAAATCTTGTGTTTGGTGGCTGAGCTGTCTGAGGCTTTCTGTCTCCTTGTGTTCATTTCATGACCTTTTCCTCTGCAGCAGCTGGGCTTCACAGCGAACACCTCAGCCTTATAGCTTTCTCACACACACACACACACACACACACACACACACACACACACACACACACACACACACACACACACACACACACACACACACACACACACACACACACACACACACACACACACACACACACACACACACACACACACACACACACACACACACACACACACACAAGTCAAGGAGCTGTAGATTTTTGGTCAGGACGCTCTTATCAGATTGCTTTTAAACGTTTCCGTCTTAATCTTCCCCGCAGGAGAATCCAACCTTTACACACACATAGAGCAGCGTGTCAGCTGTCCATCCACTACAGTACACTCATAAAATATTACTATCACTACTCACCCATGATATCCTACTATCAAAACAAACACTGAATCTCTTATAATTAACAGCGTAACCTTTCCTTAGTATAGATTCTCAGATGTTTAATGAAAATTCAAAGACATTGGATGTCCAGCCGCTTGTGAGATTTCCATGAATCTATTGTTACAACCTGGTCTTCTAATTAGGCCTTGTGTAGCTTTATTTACATTATTCCCTTTCTGTGGCCAGTTTCATTCTAATACTCACCTTCCTCAGCTATTTCCAGCACCACGTTTCCGTTTTTTTGGATTCCCTCACTTCTTCCACTGCCGTCATGTGCACCCGTGCCTCTCTGTCTATGTCTCCCCTGTGTCTTTTCAAGTCTGTTTCAAACTCGTTTCTGCTGTGAGTCACCAGTTTGTCTTGGTTCTAGTTTATTTCAGCATTTATCCTGCAGCTCAGCAGTTTAATGAGCCTCATCTCATTCTGTGTTTTTTTTTTCCTTACTTTTGTTCTTTTGCATGACTGACTTATCTTTCCACTTTGTTTTTTGTTTTTTTATCAGAAACCATTTGCATTTGAGCTGGATGAGATAGACATTGCTCTTTTCGTATCAATCCATACAAAAAAAATTTGCATTTTACTTTATTTTGATGCACATGCTGAGTTGCCATGTCGTCCATCATTTCCTCCAAAGACATCTCCTGTTAGCGAAGGTGAGCTCTGAAAAAATCCGCACTTCCTACCACATCTCGCTCCTTCCTCCTTCACAAGTCATGTGTGACCATTCCAGACTTGAACTGAGCACTGATACCTTGACAAATAATAATGCAGACGGTTTTATAGTCCGCACACACATTTCATTCACTCTGCTGCTGTGTTTGGGAATAAAAGTTCAATGTAAATGAGGCAGCAGACACCACACATGGCACAATGAAATTTAAGAGCCGAACGGAGGCCTGACTGTTTGTTTGCTTTGGGAAGCTGCCTCTTGAAGGAGTGAAATGGAGTTGAACAATGACAACCATCAACCACACCACTGAAAACATCAAGAGAATGCCCCGAGGGTGAAAGATAGCTCAGAGAAAGGTTTGTTTCTCAACTGAAGTGGAAAGTGAGTGACAGACGGTGTCGGGGCACAGTGTGTCTCTTTCAAACCTCCAGCTTCTTCTCTCTTATATCTGCTAATAGGTTTCCATAGAAAGGTACTGTACACATGATTGTATTGTGTGATTGTATTCATAAGCCCGTTTAAATATTTTACAGAAAGAAAAAAAAAGATCTTTTCTCTTGCTCTGTAAGCCACCATGACAGCCGCCACAAAAGGGAGATGATGTCTACAACGATCATGTCGTGCAAATGCATGTATTAAAGCTGTCTCGTAGGCACATATCTGCATCATGCAGGCATGTATCAGCCCACAGTGCAAGACATTAGGTGGTTCTGTCTCTCGCTTGAAACTTCAAAAACATGAGTCAAGCTTTAAACATGCATTATTTACTGCCTTGATTGGATGTGGCGTTGCTCAGTCAAGCGCGGGTACTGTGTGTTTTTCCAAAGACGCTGAAAAACCAGCAGAGATTTCTCTGACATGCCACAAAGTGACAGAGACAATATTCATCTTGCTGCTCTGGGTACGACTCTCACCTCCATATTTTCCTACTGAAATCATGGCTTAACACCCTTACAATTGCCCAATTGCGTGAACAGCAGAGGCAGCACATCTTGCCTCATGTCCTCTTTTTCTCCCCTTTCGTTTCTGACCACTCAAACCAGTGAACTCTGGAATCACATTTTCGAAACAATATGTGTATTGGATATCAAAGCAGCTGAAACTTACAAAAGATAGCACATAAAGCTTTGTAGGATTTCACGGCAAAAGAGAAAAGGCAGTTCAACAGCGCTGATAAAGCATCAGGGGATCAAAGTGATTTTAATCAGAAGAAATCAAGACAGTAGCTCAGATATCTCAGAGAAGTGGTAGGAGAGCCAGGATATACTCTCATTGCATGAACTCTGCAGATAAATGCAGTTCTTTCCCCTTGTGTAATGCCTACCTTAATAGGATGGACTTGCTGTGCTGTTACGACTCCAGTCTCGCACTCACGTTGTTAAAGTTGCCACTGAGGGTGACTGAGTGTTGACATTATTCACCCTGTCTGCCGGTTGGCTTTGCAGAGAACGCAGTGATAGGTTGGGCATGCAGAGGAGGAATAAAGTGAGATACAAGGGAGAAGGACAGAGGTGGGGAGTCAGGGAGGAGATTGATACAGAGAGATGGGTGACATAATAAGAAGAGACTTCTCTCATGGTCAAAGACGTCTCTGTCTTTGTACATTCCTGCTCACGCCTACATAACCCCTCCACACTTCCAACAACGAGCGGAAGAAAAGGCCATCTGCCTGATGTCCTTCGACCTACACACACTCTCTCACCGATGAACAAACAGGAATAAAGTAATAAAATAAATGACATTCCTTCAGTGGGGCAACAGAGTGTTCCCACACAATTAGTAATTAATAACCAGCTTAAGGGTCAAAGCCACAGTGCAAACAATCTGAGTCAGACTAAATAAGTGCAATAAAAGTTTATAGAGACAATTATAGTCCCTATACTAATAAATGTGTTTATATCCTGGGATTCCCAGCAGCAGCCGCAACAATGGGTTAGCATATGATCCACCAGTTTGAACAGTTGAAGAGTGTTCGTCACCGATTCATCACTGTAATGAACCAAAAGTTTCAAGGTTTTTTTTTTCCTTCTGTTGTGTTTTAAAGAAAGACTAAGCAGGATACCCGAACAATTTGTTATTATGGATACCTGGAAAAAAATACCCCAAACTGTACCAAATAAATAAATAACTCTTTTATACATATAAATAACCCTTTTTGTAGTGTTTGGCTGTAGAAATGTGCAACAATTAAGTACTTCTGACATTTTCCCCCCCAAGATTTTTCAGGAGTCATGAGGCATTTAGCGTCATTTTTATAGGAGGAAAGAATAAGACAGTTTAAAGTGAAAAAGAACAAAAAGGCATACACATTTTGGAACAATTATATATGACAGATCTCATGACATTAATGAGTAATACTGAGACAATTCTATTTTTGACATTTTCTATGCATGTCAATTCTATTTTAAAGCCTGATGAAAATGTATAAGGCACTCTAATTCTTTGAAAATGTTTGAGTGTTTGTATTCATATTACATTCTCATTTATTTGTTCTTTAATTTCAAATGTTTGCATTGGAAAGTAAAAAAGCCCACTTTTGACGTGAGCTGATATGCTGATATCTGTGACTGACGTGATTCGTTGCAAAAGCATTAAGCAATGATTACATTGATTATTTCAACAACAAATAGCGTTGAGGGCTGAAATTCACTTTCAGATTTTGAGTTTTTGCTCGTGCAGACTTCATTTATAGTTGGAAAGAAACCATGAAAACCAGACAGCTGTCTATGAGTGGGAAAAATAAGCAATTGTGAAGCTGAGAGAAGATGAAAAATCAATCGGGTCCCTGGCACAATCCTTCTGTGTAGCCAGTGAAACCATCTGGAACTTCCTGGAGAAGAGAGAAACCACTGATGTCCTAAGTAATAGACATCGAGGGGTTAGTCGGAGGAAAACAGCAGATGACAGAGACACCGTGAGAGCTGCAAAGATGTACCCGAAAACAATTATTCTCAAATGGGGGTGTGGAAACCCCCTGGGGGAACTTGATCCTCTCTAATGAGCATTTTCTTTATCATTTTTTATCAGCTTTTGTAGAAGTCAAAAATCCCCAATGCCTTATAAAACATGATGTGATGTCGGATTAATGTAAAGGCTGAAAACACATGGAGAGCCAGCTGGAGAAACAGTAATGAGCAACAGAGTGCAAAGTATGAAACTACTCTAGTGAGGACTGGAGAAATATGTTGATAAATTATGTGTTATATGTGTTATAGGTGTTATATGCGGAATATTCAATTTCATTATCTTAAATAAAAAACTGAAGTCACCTCCAATTATTGTGTTCTCGGGTTGTTGTTAAAAAAAAAGTTAAAGTTTAAATAGACCGTTACAAAAGTCTTTTTTTTTTTATATAGATATGCTTTGTGCAACTGAAGGGGTATTTGGCTGAAAAATTATTATATAGGGGGTGCAACATTAAAAAAGGCTCACAAATCAGCTTAAAAACAACCAAAAGTGACATAAACAACAACCTCCATCGTATTTTACTCTTTCCAGGAGGCTTCATGAAGTTAATACATAAGCTACACAAGAAGATTTAGAAAGAAGAATCCAAAGACTTGGCTGGAATTGACCAGAAAAAAAAAAAGTACTAAGACGAGCAAACTTTTTGAGACAAAGTTTAATAAGTCAAAAAGAAACTTTACCAAAGTGATGGAAGGGCTAAAATATAGAGAAAGACATCATGTAACTATGATCCTCAACCTAGAAGGTCATCAATGAACCACAGTGGAGTTAATGTCATGGCTTGGGCTTGCATGGTTTCTACTGGGAGAGACTCATTTATCCTCATTGTTGATGTAACACATGACAGCAGAAGCAAAATGAACTGAGAACTCAGCAGAAACATTTTGTCTGTCAGTTTGAAGGAGTTCATAGGGCATTAGAAGGAAGATCCAGACTGGCTAAATCAATCTCCAGACCTAAGGTCTACAAGACCATACATAATATAGTATGTACCGAAAAGAAGACTGGAGTGTTTAACCCTTAAAATAAACCAGAACAAGAGGAGGCAGCTGTGCCCAGAATAGCGTCATAAAAGGTGGTATCAATGTGTCACAGGCTTGATGCAGTTATTGTATTGGATTTATGACTAGTTATGTCTGTCCCAACACTTCACATGAGATATTGATGGGTTGACAGATAGAAAAAACATGTAATCCTATATGTATAAAATTATGTATAAAATCAAGGTATAAATACATGTAACTAAAAGCTGAAATGTTTAACTCTGTTTTCAGTTCACAATAAAAAAATAAATCAAAGGTTTTCAAACCTGTGCGCGACATCGTCTAACAAGGTTCATATAAGATCATAAGATAGTGGATATAATATGTCAGAAGCTCCTCACTCATAACACTTTAGATCCCCATGGGATAAAAACTGTTATTTCAGACGAATTTGAAGTGCTGAACTGCAAATCACGTTATATTACGCACATGTTTATTCTCAAAATAGGTCAAGTAACATCACAACAAATAAATCAGACTGCCGTGGCTGCTGCATTTTGTGAAAAAATATGCTTTCGTGAGGAATATTGGCTGTCACATCTCTTGATTGCGTTATAATAAGATACACTGTTCATGTGTTTGTAGGCTGCTAACAACTCTCACCCACTATATGTGAGCCATAAATGTATAAGTGCTCTGCGTGGATGAAAGATGCGGCAGAGACAGTCGACTAAATATCCTCTCAGTGGAGTCACGCTGTTTATGAGCAAATGGTTCGCTGTGAAGCACTGGAAAAGGGCAAAGGGCCAATGCATCTTCGAAAGGCGTACCGTGACAAAGGCGACGTGGGACGAGATGCTTTCTGGCTGAAGGTGTAAGAAGTCTGCTGGATCTTTGTTCGGGAGGCGTGTGCAGCCAGCACATCTGTGCTCGTCTTGGAGGAGACTGACTGAAGCAGAATTCAACAAACCCATTTCAGATGCAGTCAGACCAGATTTTCCAGGCGCATCAGCAAGTTCATGTGGCATTGTAAATTCTCATCCTTATGCGGCGTGAAATACTTTTTTTTTTTTTTAAGTCTTCCAGAGATAGTCAGCAGGCATCTTCACTGCTTCGAGTGTCCCGACTGATTTCGGCATCCTTCGTGCCGTTGGCTGTTATAATGGAGCCGAGGTCAGTGGAGTGGCAGTGACTCAAGCGTCTCACCATGAATGACTTGGGGCTGTTGCAGGGTGTTGCTTTGGTCTCGGTCCCACATTAATTTGTTTCCTCTTCAGAGGGCTTCAGCTGGATGGGTTTGTAGCCTCTTAAAGATCTTTTCCAGGAGAAAGCCAACGACTGTCACACCACTTTCTTTTCCCTCTTCAAAACTACACTAAGGCAAAATAAAAAATAAATAAATTCAACCAGGAGACAAAGGTTTAGCACGAGCAATCACAAGGGTTTCATTCTTAGAAATCCCACATTCATATATTGAAATAGATCTGCTGTGACAGATGGACTGATTGTACTGAAAGGGAACTCATCTCTTTCTGTAATTGTGAACCCATCCTTCTGTCGGAGCAGGCTCAAGCCAACTACATTTTGTAATGCTTTTAACACCTACAATTACAACACTTAACAGACGTGAGGAACCCATCACGCGTCATCCGAACGAACAGGCGTCCACCGATACAGGCGCCCAGATATCTGGCTGTTCTTCACTGAATGTGCCAAACGCTGATTTAACTTCAACAAATAAATGCCAAGCCAACGGTGACTCAGAGTATCGGTGTCCAATAGGCCTGCTGCCTCCTGCTAAATAGCATGCTAGTACGAGTTGATGCAAAGCCATTTGTGTATTTCTGTGTGTGTGTGTGTGTGTGTGGCTTGTTTTGGTGGCAGGCATTTGGCATTGTGCCTGATAGGGGTTAGTGGAGGTTGGACCACTGCCTCCCTGCTGCTCTGCCCCGCCGTCCCACAGCCCCTCAACAGCCACCAGTAACACACACACACACACACAAAAGCGCACACACACCCTCCAGCTCTCAGTCCTCCTCTGCTGCTGATGCAGGATGAGCGAGCTGAGCTTTTCCTCACAGCTGCAGCCGCAACACGCTGCTGGATACACTGGAGGACCTCCAGCGACACAACACACACACAACACACACACACACACACACACACACACACACACACACACACACACACACACACACACACACACACACACACACACACACACACACACACACACACACACACACACACACACACACACACACACACACACACACACACACACACACACACACACACACAGCTTCAGGGAAGCCACTGTTATATTTTGTCGATTAAAAAAAAAAGCATAAATGCACAGAGATGCACACACACACGCAGGCGCACACTAGACTACCAACTACATCAGGCCTACCCTCTGCACCCCTGCTGAGCACAGGCAGCTGTCAAACTTGTACTTTCCCCCCGTGAAACATCGCCACACTCCTCCCAAGCTTGACTCCTTTTGTCAGTAGACATGTGGCACAGTGATTTGTGATTGGAAGCAACCAAAAGAACAGCGGGAGCAGGAAAAGACTTTCACTTGCCCTCCTGCTGCCATCTTCGTCCCGTACTCCCATCACGACCACACATTGTCATGCTGGCAGTGTTCTGCCCTCCAACCACATATTTCATTACCCTTCCTACTTTATTATCTCTTCAATGACGGAGTAATTTCCCCCTGGAGCAAACATGGCATCCACACACTTAATTATATTTACATGGCGCTACTCTGTTCTCTCCCTGAGCAGAAAAGATGCTTTGAAGTGAAAGTTGTGTGACTGAAATGAGAGCTCAGCTGATGGCTGCTACAGTTTGAAGAGTGGCACAGTTATTTACACACTTCTCAAGATGCTTCTTTGTTGTTGTTGATTCTAGGATCAGGTGAGAAATGGGTGTCAAGTATCAACTGTCAAAAAACTTTACTACGATATTGCATGTACGGTTGTTTCAGTGGATACTAATGAATGCTTGCTCTCTCGTGCTCTTGTTCTCTATTACAAAGTTTAGTTTGTCTTTTATTCACTTCTGCAAACATTCAAAGAACTTAATTTTGTATTAAGTAACACAGGCGATTTTCAGCCCATATTTAACACAAAACAGTTTATTTACTTGGATTAAAAAACAAATATCCAAATTATTTTCTGGCCTTTTTCCAAACGTCGGGCTGCATTGCGAGGCAGTGGTTTACACTCTTCTCAACTGTACAATTTCTTTATCTTCTTTATCCCCAAGGCCTTAAAAAATCCACAAAAAACATGGTCTGATGTCAAAATAATATAAAGGCTGAGAACACATGGAGTGCCAGCTGGAGAATCAGTATAGCTGTATGTGCATCAGATTGTAAGACACAGTATCCATCAAAGAAAAGTGTCTGTGGCTCAAAAAGTGAGCAATTTCCACTCAAGTACTTTCCATGGCACAGCCTTGATTTATATATATTACCATTTACAAAGCTACAGTTGTACACAAATAAGAAATAAAATGCCTCGCTGTATGTCCTGTGGCTCCATAACAGTGACAACACTGATAGACACTGATTAGCAACAGTAATTATTACTCACACCAAGACTTGTTAAGGTTTTGTTTTAATCTTCACTGAATCCTGAAGACCATGTCTGACTCTTTAAATTCCATTATATGTTTATAACTTAGTAACTAATAATGTGCAAGGCGGTAGGGAAATTACAAAGTACTTTACAATATGCAGCTATTATTGTCGCCTCATGACTTGTCCTTAATGGAAGATATTCACCATGATTAGCAGTGTCTTTAAATTTTTTTGTAATGAGATTTGCTGGTGCATGCTCAGATTCGCACGCATCACAATTTGTGCATGCCTGCCCTGCGTGCATAATATGTGCTTGTGCAATACAATTTCTGTCTAATGTGTTATGTGTGCTTAATGAGACTTGTGCATGTCCACAAGGACCTGAAAATGTCTTTGCACCTCCAATTCACCTCTATTCTTTCTTTTTCAAAGTGGTGTTATTCATAAAACTGGAGTTTACTCGATTTGCTGACTCACTTTTATTAGGCCAGGTCCTATCTAGTTTTTGTAATAACATATCTGCAACTTGGTGCCGTGAGGGTTGTATAGATAAGGAGAGGCAGTGCCAACCAAAAGGCAACGCAGCCTGACAAGAGTGGGTCTGCCAGTCTACATCCAGGGCAATAAAAGCCGGAAATATGAAAAGCAGAAGGAGAGGTTCACCTGCAGTGGAGGTAAAGACGAAATTTACAAGTGCAAAGTACTCCCATATACTGCCTTCAACGCATCAGATAATCAGCAACAGTGACAAGATATCTGTTATTTGTCAACTAAAATGTGAATTGATTTTTGAATTTGAAAAGAGCTGGTTCACATAAACAGTGTTCGGTACAGACGCCTCAAGGGCAACAGCGATGTTTCGGGTCTCATGAGAAAAGCTATGAGCTTTCAGCTGGAAATAGATTGATCTGGAAATTATAAGTGCAGCAGGAAGGAGAGGAGAGTGAGCCAAACCAGCAAAGCTGCTGCCATTAAACAAAGCAACAAACTTAAATAAACATTAAATCTGAGCATAAAGGACCCTTCTTAGAAGGTTTGACACTTTAGTAAAACCACCCTGTCCAATGCATTCACAAGAGCAGATTAATATGTAAACAAGCTCACACTCCAAAAAAACATTCTGACATTTTAACATTTCAAAGCATTTGCTGATTCTTTTTTCTCTATTATTTAACCAGATGGTTTTTGTGTGCATCCAAGAATCAAGTAAAAAAAAAACACACAAAAAAACAAACAAAAAAGCATCCGGCTTCCACAAAAAAAAAAAAAAAAAAAAACCATAGAAACCTTCCAACTCATTTTTTATGTTGATGGTGGTACTGTTTCTCTAAAAAGTTTATCTCTTTTGAAGATATGCTGGAATCTTTTTGATACACTGACAGACTTTTCACTTCTTTGAAGAAAACTGCACTTTTAGATCTCAGTAGTAGAAGCAAAAAAAAAAAAAAAATAGCTTGAAAAGATTTTGTTCTCTTTGCCAAGTGCCCCGAGTGGTCTCTGCTTTAAACAGCTTCCCCCAGCAAGAAATAGATCATGTGGTAAACGTCCATTTTACTCAGCTGTTTTGCTGATGCCACTGGTACGGACCGCATCCTAATGAGCCTATTGTGGAAAACTTCCATTTATATTTCATACAGTCGGGTCGGCCTCTCCTGCTGGCCTTTTATTTTCAGGAAAATTGAATTTACAGCTCTGCAACCTTTAATGAAAGCTGAAAAACTGCATGACGATTTTACAATTGGCTTATTTAACAGTTATAGACTTCAATCTGTATGCAAGATGCATGCAAATATCCACCATCAGACTCCTCTGTTCAGTTATGTTTATGACTGAAAAGCAAAGTTTCTTGGAGTTGAGGTTTAGGGAATTTTTCTTCCCGTCTTGAATCTATTTTAGGAAAGAAGGTGGCAGCTGAGATAGTTCCTCTTCTGTCAAACAAAAAAAAAAAAAAAAAGAAAAGAAAAAAAGAAGAAGCTATCTCCTTAGCAGTACAATAGTTGCTGGAAATGACAAGCAGATATAAATCAAGGTTACAAATTAAAAACAGAGGACGACGGGGCTTAATATTACCAGTGAATGGATGAGAAAAATGAGCAGTAGTAGTATACTGTGTTAATTTAATACAGTTTTGTACCGTAGTTTGCAACGCAATGTGTGCTGTTCAATGTGAAACAACAGCACCCAGGCCTTCAACAGTATGTTAATGCGATATATTACAGTAAACTACGGTATTTCTTAAAATTGTTGTGCCCTGTTAATAAAAACTAATAGTTAATTAGTTCATCTGGTTGACTTTGGTTTTTTAGTTTTGGGTGGGCAACCAGGAGTGAAGAGGGTTTTGTGTGGGGTGTCCTCCTGCCATGGTGTTCCTCTTGATTTGTGTATGTCAAAATAAAAGCCTCGTGTTCAGCTGGCATAAGAGAAAATCTCAACCTCGAGTGCTTCTTCTGCATCGCTCGTCAGAATACAGTATTTCACAATTATAGTAATAAGCCACGAGGTCGTTTCACAATATAAATGCTGCAAAATAATGGTAATGTGCTGGCGTCTCTGCTGCCAGCACATTACTGTAAATAGAAAAAAAATACAGAAATATACTGTATTTCACATTACAGTAATAAGCTGTGAAGTCATTTCACAGTACAAATACTGTAAAATAACAGTTATGTGCTTGTGTCTCTGCTGCCAGCACTTTACCTTTAAACCAATGACGAAGCAGTCGTATGTAGAAACATATCAGAATTCGCACTACATACGATGGATCTGTTGTGAAAAAAATCGTAATTGAAGTTTTCACACAAAACAGGTCGGCTCTGGGTCACTTGTGAGCAAAACATCCGAATTGGGTCACATTTCCCTGCAGTGTGAACGACGCCTTAGAGACTGAACAGGCAGATGTACAAAAAAAAAAAAAATACCAGTGCCCTTTAGAAACGAGACATAATTGAGCTTGAGCTGATATCCTGTCCCCTGTAAATCTAAATTAAGGCCTTGAATGTTCTGACATTTGTATTTAGTAACGCAGTTCTGTCTTTAAGGACAGATTCAATCCTCTTAGTCCGTGTGACACGCAGACCGTTAGAAGAACTGAGCAAGAAATTCGAGCTAAATAAGAAGATTAAAATCATATCAGCATATCATTTAGTGAACTCTTTATAATTGTATCAAAGGGCGCTTTTAGGGATTAGCCAAGACATAAACCCATTCATCTTTGAAAAGTTCATATATTGGCCTCAGCTCTACTGTTTGAAGTGTTGCGCACGCACACAAAAAAAATGAAGTCAGTGAATTAAGACAATCCTTTGTGTGTGAAACACTTGTTTTTCAGTGCATCTTCCATGTTTGGACGCAATCAAAGGAAATCAACACAAAGAAATGCATGCACCACCTTACAATATCTGTGTAAGCAACACTGATTAAAAGTCAATCCTGTCGTTGCTTCCTACTGTGCTGGGATGTGTATCGAGGGAACGCCCGCTTCAGAAAAAAGGTAATTTAGCGAATCCCAGTTGAAATCCCCACTAATTAAGATGAGTTTCCTTCACAGCGAGATGAGATATTCTGCTGGGAGATACTGCAGAACAATCGAGGAGTCAGCTGAAGTTTAAAACTTAAACACGTTGTTTTTCTGCACTAAATAAGAGCAAATCTTTCCCCATCAGGTTTTCCTCTTCACCTCCACAATGCTTTTTTTTTGGTGTTTCAGTGATGAAGCTTTAATAAACTTCTCTGAGTCCATTTTTGGTAAAAACAACATCGAAAGGTTACTTCTTATGACATTTTCACTAAATATTATGACATTTACTATCGGAGCAAATGTCCTTTTTATAATCTTATTATGATTATAATCATTATCAAACCAGATGGGCAGTATTGTAAGTAAAACGTACAACTACAAGGTTCAGAAAAAGTAGAGACAATGTCGAAAAAATGTCAATGAATATGCATCAATCAGATCAGTTAAGCATTTTCTAAAAAATTTAATATTCATCATTTTCAATCCGGTGCCATGTCTAAAACGGTTTCAACATGTTGATGTGTCATCATGCTGCATTGCCTCTTCTTCACATCTGAGAAGTGATATTGCTGGTGAGTCTCCTTTGACTAGAGCTTTAACTTTCTGTTCCAATGTACAACAAGCATCGGTATCGCTCCAGGTCCTTCAGTTTCTTCTCATATGCTGAAAACATGCGCTTGAGACAATTTAATTACAACAACTTAATTGTTTGTAGGTGCAAATGTGAGTGTCTGTTCGATGGTCCATCTCCAGCGTGAAAGATGGATGAATATTTACTACGTTTTGGGATCTTTGAGTTCATCACAATCTGAATTTGGAAAAAAATTTTCATTTCATTTTTTTTGGCTCTGTCTCACTGAGCAACCTGTTGCTATTAGTTGCAAATATTATCAACACACTTAATTTGCCAGCTTTTATAGCCTCTGTGCAAACTTTTCAAACATGTGTTGCAGCAATCAAATTCCAAATTTGTTTTTTTTTTCCCCCCCAATAAAAATGCTCAACATCTGATATGTTGTTTATGTTCAATTGTGAGTATAATTCTAATTGATGGGATTGAAAATCACTCTATCAAGTTTTAATTTCCATTTTACACCTTTATGTCCCAATCTTTTTGAAATTGGCATTTTGTGAAATTGACTTGCTTTATCACTTTCATTCGTCAGGACCTTGACATCTCGCTCTGTCCTGAGACAGGCCGCGGCTCGCTGGGACGAAACACCAGATGCTGACAATCAGCCATCCATCCATCCATTCATCCACCCTTTCCCAGGCGGCCTTCCCCTATAATTTGGTTTAGTGTTGGCAAAACAGCAGACATAAAACTAATGCAAATTAAAAGGCTGCATTTTGCCGCGGCCTTGTGCAGCATTTTGGGATTAATAGCGCATGTAAAAAACAGCTGGTGTTCCTGTGAAATGAAGCAGCGACTTTTAAAGGATTAAAGACAGACGGAACAAAATAACACTAAATAGAAAACACAAATAAACACATATTTCATCTCCTTTCACAATTTAGGTACTGCTGACCTTGTCTAACCTGCCTGTCAGACTATGGTTTTCAGTAATGCGTTTGCGGTCCTCGTTGCATCAATAATAGCTGTATTTTGTGGTTTATAAAAGAGGCTCCAGCGGAAAAACCTTAATTACCAAACAAATATTTGTTTTTATTTATCTGGCATGTTTCTCATTAATTCAGTACACAGATCAAACTGATGGTTTGAATGAACACCCATTAGTTGTTGGAGTATTTTGTTTCTGCATGTTTTTCTTCACGTAATTTTGTTTAATTTGTTCAGCAGATTTCTTTTCTGGATTTTTAAACCATGGAAATTATTGTCTGATAAGTGTAAAAGTGAAATTAAGTTGTTTTTTTTTGTTTGGTTTGTTTTAGCACATAGACTGCCTCAAACTGTAACATTTTTTATCAGTGTTGGTGCACTGGAGGTTTCCAGTTGCCACATTATTATTGCACAAGCTTTGACTTATTTATTATTTCTAGTATCACAAATCATGCACACAGGCCGGCCCAGTGCAAAATTAGATTTTCATTGTGCAAGGAGAAACTTTCCGCAGTCACCAGACAAATGTGAGAGCAAATAGTTCTAAACGTGCAAACATTATTCTGCACCGTCAAGCTCAACCTGTAGGAACAGGGAGAAAATGCTTTTTGGACTAGTGGTAGATTTTAATACAAATAGCCAGAGCGAGTGCAATCTTTCAAATTAAATTTTATGATTCAGCCTGCATGCTTCAGCCAACAGAAACAGAAAAGCTGCAGCAACAGAAGTACATATTTGTAGCAATGAAAAAGCTAAATTACTTTCTGTTCTTAGTGGGGGGAATTGTTTTATTTATTTTTTTAAGATGAACTAAAAGCTGGATCATTTGGGTTTATTGTGACAATGTGGTATATTGTGGGGAGGCGAAACATGCAATTTATTCTTTGATAACTTCAACCTGTAACTTTAAACAAATGTGAAATTCTTCAAACATCTGATTCATCTGCGAACAAGAATTCAAGCTTTTACAATCACATTTCACTCGCCTGTGTAAACATTGTCTTATCAATTCGAGGTGAAGACTCATAATAATCATGTCACTTTGTGCAATTATGCAATCACAAATGAGACGCTTTTATTTACACCTTACATATTCCTTTGGGAGCATTATGCGCAGGAGCTCAATATTATTGTTATAGCTGTCTGTGTGTTGTTTTCTGATTACCCAGCTCGTCATTGCAGTCGCTGCCTCACGCTGATGTAAAACAAGTAAGGAAATCATTCTGTGCAAGCTTGTCACTTTTGTTGATTTACATCAACATACATGCGTAAATCAGATAAATGGTAAATAAGAGCAACGTTTTTAACAGTTATGAAAATGGCAAAAGGGCAACCACAAGCAATCATAATATCTAGACTTCACGCGATATGTCAACTACTTCTCCCTCACTACTTCACGTCACGGCTTCTGCTTCTTCGGTTTTGTTCGTTTACAACCCAGAATGCACTGCGCTCTACGCTACATCCTCTTAGTTGGTCCGCTAGATGGTGCGCTGGATAATCGCTGACACTTTCACGCTGTCCACAGACTGACGTATTCACAATTTCATAACTACTTCCAGTCCATCCAAGAAATATATTGACATCTGTAAATTGTCACAAAGCATGAAGGCGGGAGACTGAAAGGGTCGAATATAAAAGTGTGACGTTCTTGCAAAATATCTATTCTTCAAGAAAAAGCTGTGAATTTGATAAAACAAACATGACAGAAAATTTCCCTGGAAAAGGTTTTTTTTTTTTCA
Organism: Blennius ocellaris; assembly: GCF_963422515.1. NCBI lineage: Eukaryota > Metazoa > Chordata > Actinopteri > Blenniiformes > Blenniidae > Blennius > Blennius ocellaris. Next base: position 4,910,456 of record NC_137658.1, on the reverse strand, counting down.
CATCAGAAGGAAAATAAGGGAAAAATTACTGAATATTCACCCTGCAACTGTTCACTGAGTGCAAGTGTGTGCTAATGATGAACATCCATGGTAATAAAGGCGGCAGAAAGCACAAATCAACAGGGAGAGAGCTTTAATGGATTCAACACTCCGCTGAGGCTCATTTGAAAGCATGAATCTCATTAAAAACAGCCAGAAAAGGCTTTTGACAGGCTATGGTGTGACATTTGGCTTTCTGCTCAACTGTCCACACTCACCGGTCTGTCAACCCTGTCACTTCCTATCTGATCACGGAGCAACAGAAATTCCGATAGACGGGAAATCTGGTTGACAGCTTTCCATCCATTAAAAAAAAAAAGAAAAAAAAAAAGGTGAAAATGAATTGCAGAGAATATCTGCAGGATGACTGTGGACCTGCTTCCTCAGTTTGACTTAGAAAGAGCAGCAGCACACTTTAGCAAAACAGAGGAGGGAACGCAATGCACGCGGGAGACGTTCAGATTTAGCAAAACATTAAAGCGGGACTAGAAAATGCAACACTGATGTTTTGGCTGTGTCACCAAATGCTGGGACACACACTCCATGGCAGACTAACTATGTAAATGGGACAAAAGCAGCTGTTTTTGTAAACAAGGTCATGTCTGTTTCCCTCTCTGAGAACACAGATAAGTGTATTTTAAAAGTGTTTCTCCAAGCGTTTACACGCTGCAGAACTGGGCTGGGTAAATGGAGAACAGTGGGGCTAAAAATTGGGACAGAGGATGAGAGCTAAGAACTTAATCTAAATGAGAAAATGAATGTTTCAGTTCTTTAAAATTTAACCTAAATAGCAAATCAGACGTGAGTAGAAATCAATGCCGAGGCACTGTTTGGTGCTGATTAGTGCTGCATGGATGTCATGTGGAGGAAAAGAAAAAGAGAATAATTTGCTTCCATTAGATGGATCTGGGGTGGGTTTCAATGCACTAATGAAGAGCTAATGATAGAAGAGAGTTTAAAATATTCAGGTAGCACTCATCAGCTGTGAAACTCTGAGACCTGCATTAATATGCCGCCTCTTCATTTCGCCCTTCCTGACGCTTTCAATTCAATGTCTCCTTGTATGGACGTCGTTTAATTATTTCCATCCAAAGGAGAGTAAATCCTGTTTTACACTCACACATTTGCTGTATGTATCGCTCCACGTGGGACAGGATTGCAAATCTGGTTGGAAAAGACACAGTTGAGTAGGCCTCGCAGACGCATTCCCCAACAAACTGCCCTTTCAGTGAAGGGCAGTAGGCAGAGCGCTGGACGGAAAGAAGTGACCTGACATTTAAGGCGGGCGAATCTACCGGCTTTCAAAAGTAAAATCTGAATGAATCCTTTCTCCTCAATTTGGACGAAATTTGGCTGCGTGTTCCAGTAAATCCTATGATAATGGCCAAGACGGATAAAGTGGTGAACGGTGTTGAACGATAAGCACCAGCAGATAATAACAATTTATGCTGTAAATAGGGAGCAAATGTTCCAACAGGTGTCAGATGTTGGGCCAGGAGTGTGAGAGAGAGAGAGAGAGAGAGAAACATTTTATCAACAATTTTCCCTCTGGTGCTTCCGTGTGACTTCATTTCAACAAATGCAGGTTGTTTTGTTGGTTTTAGCACACGGTGATGGATGTTCGATCTCACGAATGGAATAAAATATGTCTCAATAATTTTGGCTAAATCACTTCTGCTGAATGAAGTTGAATTATGGACTATTAAAAAAAATCTAAATATTGTAAAATGTTACTAAAAGTAATGTAAACATGTAAGAAAAATGAAACTTGGTCATTTATTTATTATTGTTGTAGTGTAGTTTCAGCAAATCTTTCATGGGTTCGTCCAACAAATGCATTTCCCTAACAAATTTGGCAACATTTAAAGGGGAAGTAATCCAGATTTCCTATAGCGTAAAAAGCATTGCTACAAAGAAATAACCCCCCCATCTACACATCAATCTTTTTGCTGAGTTCCTCACTCGATCACGAGGAGTGACGCCCGCCAGCTTGCAGAGGAAAAACCATTTCAGCAGTAGGTATCTGTGATTTCATTCTGAAGGAGGGTGAGGGTGAGGGTGAGGGTAAGGAGATCAGAGCCGTGAACTTGACATGACTTGGATTCAAAACAAACTCCAATCACAAATTTGACTTCAGACGAGACTTGACATTTAAGCCAGGTCCAAAAATGTTAACTTAAAGTGCATCATGGATCAATCAATTGTTACTGTTGTTACTGTTGTATCTTGTCAAGTCCCACCATCTAACTTTGCAAAGAGTGTAAATCGCAAACAAAAAACAAAAAACAACAACATTAAATTAAACAACTGCTGTAACTAATTGTGTCCAGTGGTGGCAGTGTTCCAATAGGAGTGGAGGTCATATGAAAACATTGAAACGCAGAAATACATAGCAGACAACAATAATGCACTTAACCAAGTAGCATTATTCTTTGCAACTATTTTCCAGCATAACTGATATAAAATTGTGCTGTATGTGACCCCTAAACTTTAACTGAGTTTGAAGTCCTGTTGTAAGGTACCGCTGGTAAGCCCTTGATATTCTGCCCAGCTGGCTCATGCAGCACCTGGGTGCCAGCTTTCATCTACACCTCCAACCGGTGCATGGCACACAGGTAACAGGGACATATTTGAACTCAAACCTGACAGTGAGGAGCCAATCACTTGTCAAAATGTCTGTATACATTTGCTGCTCCTCTCTCAGCAGCACACTTTTTCCTCTTAGTGCCAACTCATCCTGAACACAGCATTGAGGTTGACACTGACAAAATCCCATGAAATAATTATGGGCCAATCCCCAGCCAAACCAAGACAGAAAACTCATACGGGACAGGGCATGCACCCAGGTACTGCCTTATTTATCCACTCTTGCATTTTATGTAATATACAACACTGCAAACAGATTCTTTGAGGAGCTCAGCCCAAGTTTGATCGAGGTCTTCCACATGAACATGAAAGTTCTGTTTGATTTGTGGTGTCAGGGTTGGAAGCCACTATCGTTTGCTACAGAGCTCCTCGTGTTGCCGCTATCTTAGCTGATAAGGTGTTGCTTGGGGAGAAGCGATGAACGGTTGATGACTTTGATTTGTGGCTCTAACGGGGTGAAAACCACAGGTGCTGCCCTCTATAAAGATCCTTCATTTAACACTAAGCCACCTCTGGCTGCCTCACTGCGTGTCTCTCTGTGAACACCTAAAGGAGATGACCTGCAATCGAACAAATGCGAGCGAAATGATGTCATAAAACCTGCATTTTTCATACCGTCGCAACCTAATTTGAACCTTATAAATATTTGAAGCGCCACAGAGCACATCCCCCAATGATGATGGCAAGACTTAAATCTCGCTGTATCTTTCCTTGTGGTCCTCCGAGGATAGAGTCCCAGTGGAAACCCAGTCTTTAACCAAGTGTTTAACCAGACTCATAAACCATCCCGAAAGACTTCCCGCAGGCACCTTGCCGGGGAAACAATACCATCACTGAATTAAGACATTACCACATTCATGTTAATGTCATTTGTATGCATCCCCACGATAACTTTTCATGTTGATTGAATTAATATTGAGCGACACCATCGTGAGAAATGCTGCGTCATTTCTTTTTCTGCAAAGAGCACTAACTGGATTTAATGGGATGGATTTTCAAAAGCAGAAAACGGGACATGAAGGTATTTGTGGAGCACAAAAATAGCAAAGCTCTATCAAAGCAGCCCCAATGGAAAAAAAAAAAGAATTGAGGTAGTGGATCTCTCTGAGATGTGTGCATTGTCCACAGTTGCATATCAAGCTTCTGTGAGCCGGCCGTCAGTGAAATATAAGTCCAGAGAAACTTGTTGTGTGATAACATGTTGGGAGAAGGATACAACCAACGAAGAAATATAAGAGAGTGACTACCGAGTCAGAAACTTTAATGACTCAAGCGTAATCTGGAAAGACACTTCCACTATCAGAATATATATTAACTTGGAAGTTCCTTTTGGAAAATATTAAGAAATAAAACCATAATTAAGTACAAGAAGAAGCCGATTGTCAAGTGCAGCATATAGAATGTGGTTAGTATGTGAGCCTGAGATGATAGGGATGAAACTTTGAAGTTACAACAGCTTCAGGCCTGCAGCCAGCCAATATATGCCCTCTCCCATGTGAGAAAACATGGGAGCAAGGGAGTGAGTAGGGAGAGAGACTTTGAAGATCACACTACTGCCATCAAATCTGGTGTTTGGTAGCCCATCAACACAAGAGGAAAACGTGCCTGCTTTTTCCTGTTTCCTTCTCTCTCGTGACTCCTCCTCTTCTTTGCCTCAATCCCACATGCGTGAGAGCATTGAGGCGGTATTTCCCAGTGTATCTCTCATATTCCTTTTATTCCCATTAGCCTCCAGCTGTCACAGACTACCTGATACTGGCGTGATTGCGTGCTATACCGAGGAAAAAATAAAAAAAAGCAGAGAAGCTGAGAGACAGTGAGTGACAGGGAGAAGCGTGGTGATGAGGGACTCAAGGGGAGTCACTGGGAAACAAAAGAGGGAAGCAACAAGAAAAGAGTCAATCTGAGAAGGGGATCTGAGCGTGAGCGAGCTTAGCAGTAATCAACGAGGGCAAGTCCCGCTGGAGGACGCACATTCTGTGAAGACGCACATGAACACTTCGAGGAAAGCGGCTCAGTCAGGCAGAGATGTTTGTGGAGAGAAGAGCCGAAGAAGGAAATTTAGGTGATGGTAAAAACAGGGGGGGAGGGACACACAGAATAAGACACGTGTCATATTTTTTGGCCACCCCAGTGCCGTGAAGAAGAGCAGCTATTTCTGAATCATCTCCACAAACCGGTGACAGCGGGATTGTCGGAAGCCTCCCCCCTCTCGGACGCCACACCAGAGCATGTTTAAGAATCAACAGGCCGAATGTGTACTCTCGCCTCGAACCGGTTGTCTCCACAGCCACCGTTCTCATTAATGAAGCATACTGTCGTCTCCGTGACTACTACAGCA